>NC_045147.1:300000-515000 GCF_008831285.2 Nymphaea colorata
TAGGGGGTTTAGAGATAGAACCGTGGTTAATTAGGGCTATGTGTGAAGCTTGAGAATTTTTATTTAATTTATTTTTTTTAATTAAAGCAAATAAACTGTCCTTGAGGCGTACGCCTCAAGCATTGAACGCGACTGATATGAGGCGTATGACTGTACCATATGAGGTGCACGCTTCATGGAAGTGTGCACCTCAAACCCCTGCCTCAAGGTGTTTTCTTAAAAAAACACCTTGAGTCGTTTCAATTTTGGAAGAAGTGTACGCTTCTTACAATATTGACCGAATTATAGGAAGCACAATTGTAGAAAAATTTATATGAACAACCAAAAATATGAAATATCATCCCAGAAAATATATTTTTTGGAGAAAATTAAAACTCATAAAACAATCTGGGGAAGAAAATTTCTTGAGATTGCCGAAGAAGATTTAAGATTAGTAATAGATGAAGATACAATGAAAATGGAAGGAACTATAGAAAGAATGAACAAATTACATAAAGAAAATAAAAAACAAAAGGTATGGAAACATGAAGGTTGCCCTGCTGACAGTCAGTACAAGGTTGTCCAGCATACCAAGAAGATAAATCGATGAAGTATGCAAGCTATTAAGACAATTAATTGAGAAGGTAGATAATAGATTTAAAGAAATAAAAACATAATTAACGAAAATAACAAATCAAAACAACAAAATCAACACAAAACTATATAGTATATAGAAGAAGTCCATAAAGAACCAATAGAATCATTAGCAGTATACAGAATAAGTAATATGACTAAATAGCAAATAAGTAAAAACTCAGAAGAACTGATCATAACATACACAGAATTGCAAGACATAGAGGTTTATATGAATACTACACCAAAAGAAGAAGTCAAAACAAAACATAGAACATCTAGGGAACATAAGAGACAACCAGAATATTATACGTACTCACCAGATACAGAAAAAAAGCTGAACTACTTTGGAACTCAAGAAGAAATAAAGATCTACTTACGACAATCTCATGTGAACAAAGAATATTAAACCTAGATGAAGTAAAAAACATTTTAGAAGTAATTCAAATATGGCAAGCAAAAATAGGAAAAAATAATTACAGAAGCCAAGATTGATATAAAAAAATATAACAAGATATATTGGAAACACATTTGTAGGGAATGTGAGATTATGGTTTAATAAATTAGATAGTTCGACAAAAGATTCCTTAAGAGGCAAAACAGATGATAGCCTTGAATATGTGTGATATGTGCTACTTGGATGAATATGCGACATTAGATAGCAAATACTACAATTAATCAGAATTATATAAAGATGATAGAAACAAAGCCTTAGAATGTTTTTTTTTCAAAAATTACCAAAAACAATATATGAAACCATGGTAAAAGACTTTAAAGAAAAACCAGTTAAAGAAGACACATTGGGAGCCAAAATAGAATTCATCAGACAATGGTATAGAACATCATGTGAAAAATATATGCATGAAAAAAGATTAAAAAATATTATGCAAAATCCATACAAGTGATGCACAGAATGTATAACAGCACAACTAGGACGTGATAATAGACAATATAAGAGAAAGAAATACAAGAGGCTAAAAAAAATTTATAGAAAATACAAGAAATTTAGAAACCTGAGAAATCAACATTACATAAAAAATAAAAATAAGTATCCCAAAAATCCAAAAACATGTAGATGTTATAATTGTGGAAAAATAGGACGTGTAGCAAAAGAATATAGACAACCACTAAGAAAAGCAATATCTGAAATAATAGAAGATGATTTCATAGAAATAAGCTACTTAGATGATATATTAGACAATCAAACGATCTACGAAACTGAAACAAAAAATGAACAAGATCTGAATATAGACAGTGAAGATGAGTATGGAAATAGAAAAACTGCAGAACATAAATTAACAAGAAGAACTAACAGAAGAATATACATTAGAAAGAGTAATATTTGATGAAAAAGTTTTCAAACAAATAGAATAGCAGGAAATAAACATAACAAAGATAAAATATTTGAGTTTCCATTAATAAGGAAAATACCTCGAATAAAGAACATCTTAAAGAAATATAAAGAAAAGTATTATATCATAAATAAAAAAGAACACATAATAGATATAGACCAAGTAGTAGGAACAACGAGAATACCATTAATAAGCATAATGAAAATAAAAGAAGAGTTAAAACAGTTAAAAATAAAACAAGCAATGAAGTGTGTGTACTACGGAGGCATAGAAATAAAGGTAAAAGCCTGTTTTAAAGAAGGCATAAACACTCCTTTAGAAATATACTTAGTAGATGATAGGATCACTTATGCAGCGGAAAAAGCAATAATAGTAAAAATAAAAGGAAACCTTATATACCATAAACTAAAATTTACTACAAAATCTAACTTTACTAGCCCTTACAGATAACTATATACACAAAAACCTAGTATTATATTATAAGCTTTCAGGAATAAAATTAGAAAAAGGCTGTAAAGCAATGACCATAAAAGGAAAAAATTTATATGTGGTAACTAACAAACATAAAATAACAGCCAAAAAAAAATAATGATAACATACAAATAAACAACTCATTCAAGCAATTAATTAGAATAATTAAAGAACCATACTATTTCGAAAACAAGACAGAAGAGTTAGAAATCATAAAACTGAGGCTAAGTGTTATAGGTACTAGAACAACAAAAGAAACGAGTTATAAGAAAAACCAATTTTTTATCAAAGCAGTAATAAACAATAATGTTAGAAAACTATTAGTAGACACAGGATCCGGAGAAAATTATATAACACCAAAACTTACAGACGGTGACTTAACTTTTCCAAGTAATCATAAGTACAAAGACATACAAGGAAATGTTATTAATAACAAAGGCTGCATAAGTAAAAAAGTAATCATATCCAATTATAGGTTTAATATCACATTCAAAATACAGGAAAATAGAACAGATGGACAAACATACATCATCATAGGAAACAAACGGTTAAATAAATATCAAAACTACAAGATAGAAAAAAAAACTATAGAAATAAGTACACCAAACAAAAGAATAATCATACCAAGAGATTTTGATAATTAGCAGAACAAGTGATAGAGAATTCACAAAATACTGCAAAACTAAGTATAAAGAAAAAATAAGAGAAGAAATTAGCAACAAGTTAAAAATTTTTATGTTACTAAATAAATTCATGAAAAACCTAAAAAACCTAGTAGCAGAAAGATGGGAGCTAGATACAAAAGTAGTGGAATATGGACATCAGTCGGACACAACAAAATCAGATTATGAGGAATATATCTCACATGAAGAATTTATGATATTTGGATATAATGATTAGTAGAACAAACACCAAGGAATTCACAAGGCAAAGTAAAAAGAGATATGGGCAAAGCCTTAAGGATATATTAAGCCATAATATGAAAATTTATATACTTGTAAGGCATTTCATAGACAAATTAAAAAGAAAAGCAACAAACACATGATACACAAATAATATATGATATATAAGGTATCATTCTGTAGGAGTGATAGATTATACAACAGGACAATGATAGCTTCAACTTGTCTGATATAGAAGATATATTTTGGGATTATTACTAATGACAATAGTTATGAACATAGTAAATGACAGGTTTATATACATACTAATGAAAATACTGGTAAAAGGATATCAAAGTAGGTATTACACACCATACATAGACACAAGAGCACAAATTAATACATGTAAAAAGATTTGTTTACCAAAAAAGCGTTGGGAAAAATTAAAAACCACCATTGAAGTAAAAGGGTTCAATGAAGCTAAAGATATTATAAATTTTAAAGCCAGTAACATCACAGTTAAAATGTGGAAGAAAATAATTAACATAGAACGAATTTATGCTCTTGGGTTACAAATAAAAGATTTGATATTAGGAAGGCCTTTCTTGAATAACTATTTACCAATAGGAATAACCGATAAACACTTAATACTTACGACACCATGTAATGAGAAAATATAAGCATTAATAGTAAAAAAAAATTGAAAAAAAAAAGAAACTACTTGGATAAAAGGAAATAGTAAGATAAACTAGAAAATGGTATCACTTTACATGTGTGTGACGTGAATGTTGTCAATTTTTAAATTTTTTGGATGTAAAAGGAACTGGTTCTTATTAGCTCTATGTTTATTTCTTCAGTTTTTGCTGTATATTGTTCAACTTCCTATAAGAGAAAAAGAAAAATTTCATTGGAACACAATACATTATAATGATAGTTGCAGCCTTTAGGATGTAGTTTAAGAAGAAAATTGTCTTTCTATGATGTTTCTTAGTTCCTATGCTATTTTCTTATTGTGTCATTCTGCTAACCATTTAAGATAATGCACAAAAATTTGCAAGCTTAATATGAATAAAAGTTATCATCTAAGGAATATGTTAAATGATCAGTATGATGGAAATGATCTTATAGAGAACATATGCCTGCACATATAAGGGCTAATATAAGATAAGAAGCAAATGTCGTGAAAATATCAAAAAGGGTCTACCAAAATAAAATGCAAGAGAAAATAATGAAGCTGAAAATCAGTCAAAACAGGAAATGGATGGATTTGTTTCTGAGTTTTCTGCGCATTTACATTTCCTGTCAACTGTTTCTTGCTGCAGGCTTTGGATTTTGTCTTGGTAGAAGCTGGAAAATACGGTTTGCGGCTTATCCTTAGCCTTGTGAACAATCTTGACCCATTTGGTGGAGGGCTCAATACGTAAAGTGGGCAGAGGTTACTGGTGTTAATGTCTCAGAATCAACAAACTCATTTTTCTCCCATCCAACCATCAAATCCTACTACAAAGCCTACGTTAAGGTTCATTATCATTACTCTATGATGTTTGGTTTGACACTGAAGAGCTAAAGTAAACTCACTTGATACTCAAGACTCAAGAGTGCTTGTTGGGTTTCAGTGTTTCTGTTTGGGTCAGTTCCTAAGCACTGTGACATAGAATTTATGAATTTTTCCACCGAGTTGTACCAAATTACCAATATACTGTACCTGGTTTAGCATATGGGACATGCTTGCTAGCAATGAGCTTTCAGAAACGTGTATGCAGTTTAATATGGATTGGAAATGACTGAATTCAAATAATCACAGAGCTAATCCATGTTTCCTTTGGTCATCCTCTCATGCAATTCTGGGTTTCATACAAAATTGAAGCTTGTCTAAGTGGATAGAAGATTCTTGGGCTCCATTTGGTTCAATCAAAACAACAAGAAAAAAAATGTAACAGTATCAACTATAAAAGAAAAGTACCTAAATATGCAGAGGGACGAGGGGTTGAGAAGCCGCTTGACTGCTGAATAGGCTGAACAAAATCTAAATCCCTAATTAAACAATTAAAAACAATAGACTCAATACCTAAATCAAAATAAAAAAATAGACAATCAGATTATCAGTGACGAGAAAACTGAGAAGAAAGCCTCGTTCACCGTCGGTGGTCTGGTCACTGGTGGAGCAGCAGGGGCTTCCACCTCCTGTCCTCCACACGAAATGCAAAGCAACAAATTAATTTATGCCGACGATATGAAGCTAATCACCAGTATTGACATGTCGCTACAATACATTCTTTTGGTGACAAATTTTAAATTTTAACTATCTCACAATTATTTGGCTTGTGACAGCATTGACTCTCTCTCTCTCTCTCTCTCTCTCTCTCTCTCTATATATATATATATATATATATATATATATATATATATATATATATATATATATATATATATATATATATATATATATATATGATAGAGTGAGTTAATGGTGACTCTGGCTATCGAGAGTTACCCAGCCATCTAACTACAGTCGTTGATCTGATGCAAATGAATTATTGAGAGAAAAACATGAAGAAAAATATGAAAATTAATATTAGATGATGAAAATGTCCATCACTGTTTTTCTTTTGTTTTTTTTCTTAATCGTCTATATCCTGAATCCAAAGGTCTCGATTAGACGAGGGAGTGGCTCTAAAAAGGTAGAGTTACCATTTAATTTTCCACACACACACACACACACACACACACATATATATATATATATATATATATATATATCTTTGGAACTCGAGTGAAAGAAGCTGTACTATTTGACAGTGCAATGTAGGCATGTTTTCTTCACAAATATTCTCTATGTCATTATAGTTATTTGTGACCTACAGGTTTGTGGCTTGTATGTTCGTTCCCCATTTACTTTAAGTCAGAAGCTGTTATAAAAAATAAGGCTGACAATCTAGATCTGTCCATCTAATGGGGTTCGGGGTTCGGTGAAGTGAGGCAGCTAATATATATGGAGCAACTAATCAAATATTTGGTCACACATTGAATCTTATTAGTGTTCCAGTTCGTGAATAATGGGGGAATGGGTAGATGCTATAACCAGAGAACACTGACATGATTAGGGATGTCAATTGATCATATTCAAATCAGATATATTGTTAATCGTATCAGTTTTTTATGATATTGAATCCATTCTGAATTCGATTTTTACATTCATATTCAAGTCTAAATTTTGAACTGCTACTGACCCATTTTTTAAATGTAAGAGCATTGGACATAAGATATTTATTTAAAATTGAATCTGATGGGATGCCATTTTTAAAATTTGAATTTGATCTGTTTTCTTAATTATATATATATATATATATATATATATATATATATAGGAGTTTCAGAATGGTTCAAGTAGATGTCCGATCCAAAATGGATATATTGACATTTCTAGACCTGATCTGGGCGCAGTTGGGGTCCAAAGGCAGAGCCACATGTGAGGTGATGTAGGCAGTTGCCTACACCAGCCCCACAAAGTGTCTTTGTTTTCATATTAATGCCGCCAATTAATTATTCATATACGTATATTTATTGCCTCTAAAGATATGAAAGTTTTTGAATTAGCACATGTAAACTCAAAATTTCTGGTTCCACCACTGTGGTATCAGATTTGGTTTTTGAACGTCACATCGTCCTTGATCAAGTAGCTTCTCTTACAAATTTTTTACATGTAAAATGTGAGCGTACATATCTAATTAAACATACTACCCAATTTTATTTGAGAGCCCGATTTAAGTGGTTCGGCTTGGGTTGCTGGGTTAGTGCGAACCCATTACATATCTCCTTCTTAACTTAGCCTAACATTCTCATTTTCAATTATCACGATCCGGTAAAGCATGTCATAAAGGATGGAGACTTAAACTCTCAGTTAGATATCAGTTAGATAGTAAAATGAAATATTCATCTTGCACACCTTTTTCCCATACAATGTGTCGCACTCAGTTTGGTAAATAGATGGGAAATAGGACCCACACGCCCTTGAAGGGTAGGTCGGGCAATGGGTTGAGTTTGGTTCAGATCCCACCATTGTCGAACCTATCAAGATCTGAGTTTGGTGGTGCGTCTCATCAGTAATCGGGTGACATCTATAACATCACAATATTGTATGCAAACATGGCTTGGTTCGTGTAGTTCGACTTAGACCACGACTTACAACTAACCTAGCGATTTTTTAAATGTTCGACTCGTTTTTTTAATTTAAAAACCGGTTATTGACATTAATTAGTTATATAAGTTCTTACAAAAACTCGTTAATGTTTGTCGAGCCTTAATTGAGTCGAGCTCGATTTATGGCAAAGTAATAATCCATATATTTAAACGAGTTTGTCAAGCTTTAATCGAGTCGAGTTCGAGGTCACCGCATAACTATCGAATCGAGCTCGAGTTGCCGAGTTATTCTCGACTCGAGCTGGCTGAACTTGGACTCGACTCAGCTCGTGTTGACCCCTACCACTGCCCATTTTTTATCCATATAAATATGATATATAAATATGATATGGTTGTAAACCTGTCACTTGTTAATTTTGCTCCAGAGAGTCTCGATCCAGGTGCAATGCCAGCGACCCGATTCAGGTTCAGACCCGAAGTTATTTACGTAGGTCGGACGCAAGTTGACGCTCCAGTTAGTAGAAAATGGGTCAGCTGAAAGGGACGGGGTATGGGTGCGAAGAAGGCGGAATTTTCATTATTTATGAATTACAATTAATTGTGTTCGAAGCCTGAGGAACCAAAAAATCCGCCCTTTTTTTAAACTCCCTCTCTCCTTCAAAAATATTTCGTTTCAAGTCCCTTTATCGAACAATAAATTCGGTAAAGTCCCTTTACGTACTTTCCCTTGATCATTATGGCCCGGATTGCAAGCTAACGATGAAGTTCGCTGGTGGATGTCAATCGTTTGGATTCAGATCGGATTAAGCCTTGATCGGATTTGACGGTCGATTGAAATCCAGGTGGACTCAAATTCCAAATATTCCATTTTGTGGAACCGAATTTGAATCCACCTATAAAAAAATCTGATGTTTATATGCAATCGGGTTGGATTCATTATTGGATCTCAATCAGATATGGAACTTGATGCCGGATTTAGTTAAGGACTACATGCTGAAGCTGAATTCGGTGAGTAATTGGATCTGAATTTCTTTACCAGGTCCGACTAAACAGGTTTTAAAATCTGATACGTCCAATTCATTTATATTCATGTCAGAAAAGTGTTAATAGTAGCCAAATCAACTTTCTGTCACTCAACACCAAAAAGAACTTCCAAATTTTAAAGGAAAAATTCGTTTCACATTGCTCTAGATTCAATTATGCTATTATGGTAAGATGTTTACACAAAAAGGTAGAATCTGAGATTTATTTAATTTAAATCTGCAAATAAGTAAAAGTTTCACATTTCTTTTACTTTTACATGGACCAAAGATCTCTTTTAATATCACATGGGACAAGGGGTTAGGCCAGTGGTGTTCGATCATTATGGACCGTTTGATTCTTGAACTGAAGTAAGTGAGATCAGGGGCAGAGCTAGGGAGAGTTGGCAGGGGCCTTGACCCCCCCTTAATCATTAAAAAAAAAAAAGTTACATTTAATGTTTAAAATTTTTCATTTAACCCTATATAAAAAATTTTAAAAATTTATATTTTGACTCCTATTAAAATTTTGAAACTATAGTTTGACTCTTTTAATGAAAAATTCCTGACTCGGCCCCTACGTAAAATGGCACTGTCCATTGTAGGTAAACTAAGGGAGAATTATGTGCTCTGTTCGCATGTACCGCCTGTTTCACAGGCACCAGTAGGCCCTATCCATATGTCAAATCTTCGTGCTCAGAAGCATCCTTAATCGCAAAATCTAAAATACTTAAGGTTACTCTGTCTTTAAGCATGGGCACGATGCCTGGTACCTAATAGATGATCAGTATTTGGCTTAACTTAGGCCTGAGACCGAGCATGAGATCAAGCCTAAAATTGTATGCTAGACTGGCCCGATAACTTATAGTCCTGGCTTGGACTTTCTTGAGTTTGACTGATTTGGTCCGAGAACTTATTTTTAATACTATTTTATTTACACATTTATACATATAATTATATATATTTTACTGTAGTAATTATATTCTATATTAAATTATAACTGAGCCCAGACTTGAGCTTGAGCCCTGGTTCAAGTTGGGGGTAGTCGGGCTAGGCCTAAGCTGTAGTCATAGGCTGCAGGAGGGCCCAGCCCGATGGAGCCAGCAGATCCAATGGCTAGCCCTAAGGTCACATACTAATCAAATATAAAGTATATATATATAACTAGAAAGAGAGAAGCATACAGCCATGCAATTGTAAATTAAAAAACCACCAACTATCGCAAGTAGCGAGTGCCTATAATAAGACGGTAGATGATGTCAAGTTGATGGGCTCACAATAAATGACTGAAATTTTAGTTGGTATAGTTTTTGTAAGATCATCAATGGCCCGCCAACAATAATTAAAAAAAAATAAAATAAAATGAAAGAAACGCATGCACTAGTGAAAAGGGGGTTTGGTTTCGTATAACATGAGCCTAGAAACAAAATTAAAGCTTTATAAATCAGAATGATGCTTTATAAAATCAGAATCATAAGAGGTCAAATTTATACTTCAAATCAAAGGGAAAGAGCTGTATGCTCGAAGATGGGAATATCAAGTTTGACAGTTCTCTAGTCAATTCAAACGTTACCTGGAGTAGGGCTGGGGTGTGTTATCTGTCATATTTCCAAAATGGCCGGTGTACCAAAAAACTCCAGCGGATATTTGTAATTGGTAGAGAATGGAGCACATATTTAAAATATTGGATAAATTATTGGGCTGAATCAGAAATTATCGGCAACTAAATTGTCTGATATACTAGAGTAAAAGGGCTGGGAAAATTGAAGTGGGGATGAAAAGACCGAAAGGAAAAACTCTTCCCCACGGGTGGCTCAGAGCAAAAATTTTTTGCGGAGAAACGTCCTGCTTTCCCTCCTTTTCCAATTTCTCTCTCTCTCCTCCTCCTCCTCCTCCTCCTCTCTCTATCTCTTCCTTCTGCAGCTCCTGTCTTCTTCTTCCTGTTCTTCTCTTTTCGTCTACATTTTTGGAGTGACGGTATTACGGGAGGAAAAAGAGAGGAGGGTGGAGAGCGGAAGGTAATGGAGGCCGCGGCGTACAGCCCGAGGACGGTGGAGGAGGTATTCAGGGATTTCAAAGGGCGTAGGGCCGCCATGATCAAGGCCCTCACCACCGGTCTCTCTCTTTCGCTTCCTCCTCTCTCTTTCCTTCCGTTTCTTTCTTCTTTCGCCTCTTGGTTTTGTTTTTAGTCCCTGAGCTCGAGGTATGGGAGACGTTCTGGCCTTACGCCTTCTTTTTGCTCTTTTTTTGTTTGTTCATTGACTCTCTGTCTCTCTCTGTGTTGTTGTTTTTTTTCAGAGGTGGAGGAGTTCTACCAACAGTGCGATCCAGGTTAGGGTTTCTGGGCTTCCACTTTCATGCCTTCTTTTCTTTTTTCTGCTTTTCCTTTACGTCAGCTCGTTGGACTTCCGGTTTCTCGCTTTTTCGACCTTCTCGTGGCTCTTTTATTTTCTGGTAAATTTTTCGGGTGTTTCATTCTTCTTTAGGAATAATTTTGTGAATTGAGGGGTGTTCAGGAAATGTTGGCGTCTTTTACTGTGCCTGTGTTTCCGCGCAAGTTAGAATTTCAAGATGTTTCCTTGTTTTTTCCTTTTCCTTTTCCTTCTTATTTTGTTTTGTCTTTTTCTGACGCTATCGTTGCGTTGAAGAACGGGGTCATCCGATGCTAAGTTGTGGGCTTGATGTCGCTTTTTTTTTTACTTTTTAGCTTTTGTTCTTGAAATTAACTAGGAAATTTTCTAAAGTCGTGTGTCTTGTCGAGCTACTCGTAGTACCCTGCAATTACCATTCTCTTTCTAATATGTTGGTATTTATTGATTCCTTACTTAAAATTATGATTTAACTCTATGGCATTGTTTTTTGCCGAGGTATCTGAAAAGGAAAAGCGCTTTATGTAATGGTAATACAAGTAATTATTTTACTATATTTCTTGTTATTATTATTGTCGGTGGTAGTTGTAAAAGTACTCGAGGCAGTGAGTGTGTGGCGGTAGTATTTATGCTCTGGGCACACTGGTACTTCTTTCCGGACATATATGTCGGTGGCTTTCGGGAGCGGAACGTTTTTTTTCTTTTTTCTTTATATTGATATTGAGATGGAAAGAGCATGGTGATCTTGCAGAGAAGGAGAATCTGTGTTTGTATGGATTTCCGACAGAGACATGGGAAGTTGGCTTACCTGCGGAGGAGGTGCCGCCGGAACTTCCAGAACCTGCACTGGGAATTAATTTTGCAAGGGATGGAATGCAAGAGAAGGACTGGTTATCTCTGGTTGCTGTGCACAGTGATGCCTGGTTGCTCGCTGTGGCATTTTACTTTGGTGCTAGGTTTGGATTCGACAGGAATGACAGGTAATTTTAGCTTGTCATTAACAAATATGAGACTCTCGGCTTCTGGCTTTTCATAAATTCCCCCCCTCAAAGAGCTAATGTAGAAAAACTTTCATATTTCATGTCATTTTTGTTATATGCATATGAATTGGTAGTAACCTTTAAGTTTCTTAAGGAGATGACGAATGTTTGAGGTGTCCTGATCTTCCATATATACTAAGTTCATGTTAATGAGATGTAGGTTCTTGGTATTCGATGCCAGGTAATGAACTTCCCTGACTTTTCTGTATTTTACATCTTCCTGCTCTCATGCTCCACCAATTTTTGCTTCCTTAAAAACTCAAGGTCGGCATTTGCATACTGTTTATATGGTGATCGACACTATTATGACATAGGATATGATAACTTTTCTTTATCGCTCTGCATGTTAGAAAATTGATATCTCTTCTTTATCACTGTGCATGCTAGAAACTTAGAATTTTATCTCTTTTTCTGTTCCTGCAGTTTGCAAGGGTGGCATTTGACTAATTTTCTTAGTTAGAACCCATGCCTTTATGAAGTCGGAATGATCACCGCAACCTGTTCTAGTCTAGCACGAACTGCAAAGATGTAGTTGACGAGTATCAAAGTTCCATATGGCCTGACTTGTGGAAATAGAGGAGGGCCTTCTGGAGGAATAAATGTGTTTGATAGCAATGCATGAAAATTTCTGTATCTGACTTATTTGGATGAGTAGCATTTGAAGCTTGCAGTTTAGGAGTGTGAAAGTTCCACAGCCTATCTTGGTTGAGTTCCTTGAGATTGGTGTTTATTAGAATGTGCCAAGACCCTTGTGGGTGCATAAATGTGTTTGATGAAAAAATTTCTTGTATCTGACATATCTGGATGAATGGATTTCACAATGGCATAATTGTGGCAGTGGAAAGTTGATGGCTGAGCCTATGAACTTTGCTGTTTTAGATGTTCTTCTTAATCCTTATGATATTTTTCTTTCTTGGTGCGCTCTCCACCTCTCTTCTGAGAAGCTATCTATTCTTTCAATGTTTTTTTTTTCCTCAAATTCTTCTTTCCATGTACTTATTAGTTAAATTTATTGGACGTTGTTACCCGGTCTAATTGTTAACTATGACTATAAGCATCAGGGGCAGAGCCAGAAATGTTTCATGAGGGGGAACAAATTAAAGTTTCTAAATTTTGATAGGGCAGAAATATCATTTTTTTTTAAATTTTTATATAGGACAACTGAAATTTTCTAAAATTTACATGTAAATTAATTTTTTTTTTTTGAGGGGGAGCTAAGGCCCCTGTGGTCACTCCGTTGACTCCACCCCTGATGAGCATGGAATTGGTATAGTTGGTGTTTCTCTGTTGCAGTTCATAGTGCTGCTTTTATTGTTTCTATCTTGGGGCTCCACATGAAGAGGCTTACCATTAACCAATAGGGGCTGCACATGAGCCGAGTCGAGAGATACACACCGTCTTCTAGCCCGGGCATGGAAGAGTTTGACGAGCTCCTCAGTGGGCATGTCAAGGAGGGCATCGAGATCAACTCCCCTGAAACTGAACTTCTTGAACGTCCTCCTCTTCATCTGTCTGTCGGCGACCTCCTTCTCGACATCCACCTGCGAAAAAAGCCCTAAACGTGTATCGGCGGAGCTTCAAAAGAACGCCATGGTTTCAGGGAAAGGCGAGAATAGAGACTAACCAGTATAGTGGCTAGACTCTGCTAGATGGATGGTGGTGGTCATGGCATGTGCGGCGGTGAGTCGGTGTGGATGGTAGAGAGGAGAGAGAGCGGCAGTGAGTCGGTGCGGCCGTGGGCGGTAGAAATGAGAGAGAGACAGAGGGAGAAGTCGAAACGAAAATGTTAAAAATGAACATAATAAACAAAAAAATTTAACCTAAATCGGTGAATCGATGGCTCGGTGAACCGATTCATATAATTAAGCGAAACAATTTTCAGTAATCAAGCCGAGCCGAGCATAAACGAGTCGAGTTCTTACAAATCGAACTCAACTCGTTTAATGTTTCGAGTATAAGTTTAAACTCGAGCTCGGCTTCTTTATAAATGAGTCGAGCCCGAGTTGGCTCGACTCGTTGTGCAGCCCTAGTAACCAGGCTGATGATTTTTCACAGTGGTGCTTGTGAAGTAAAGAGGAGTTTATTTCTCTAGGCCTGGCCTTGTTATGATACTTTGTCTCTGTTGAATGCTGCGTGTAATTTGTCGTGTTTAATATGGAACATGTGCGTCACTGTACATGTTAAAGCTGAGGCACCCTTTGACAATTAAAGATGAATCTTCTCATCCAAAGAGTGATGTCCTGCAAAAGAGGAAAAACAAGGGAACCTTTTGACCACAACACTTGAGTGGAGCAGATACCTAGGCAACCTAGGTGCATGTCCATGTTAGTTCTAGGCACCCAGTGTGCCTAAACCAGTGTTGCACTAGTTAGGTTCTGTCTCCTGAGCATGTTAATTAGTCTTCCTCTCTCAGGCCTCACTTTTGGGTCAGTAGAGCATAGGTGGTGTCTTTTTGTTCCCGGATTAATTCTTGGCCGAAAAAGGAGTGACACAAATTTCTTCTTCTTCTTCTTCTTCTTTGTTAAGGACAACAATATTGTCCGCATGAACAATGAAAGTGATGAGAAACAAGAAATCTAAGTCTGTGTCTATGATCAGGGGCTGTTTGAAAGAGATTCTTTATTGGAGACTCTGGTTTATTTAATAACGTTAATGCAATGCAATGAAAAGCTAGAGCAAAAGACAAGATTATGATTTTCCCAAGTAAACTTCTTCTTACGAGGATCTTTGATTTGTCGAGGTTATTGCAAAGTATTTGGACTTTCGAGCTCCTGGGAATTCATACTTCTCCTGTTGCCTACTTTGCCTTCATTCAAGACATCTCTCCAGACTTTGTACTTGGTACACAGAACTTACTAGGAATTCTGTTTCGTATACAGACAGCGGCTCCCAGGTGCAAGCTTCCTCTATTAGCAGATTAAGTATTAGGTTACCAGAATGAAGGATTATTCCTGAAATACAAAAGCAACTGCATTAACTGAATTTGTTTGCAAGTGTATGATGAGAGTTTGGTAGCACTTGAAAGTACCATTGAGAACTCTATAAGTGTTAAGTTTGACATATGGAAAATGTGTCTTGTATGATCTTTCTAACATGCATCAAATGATCTTGTGAAATGTATATATTGATGAAATTTATGTAGAAGGAATTTGGTAAGAATTGAACGTATTAGGGTTCATCTAGGGTGTACATTATGAAAGAACCAAGTGGGAGATTGCACTCTTTGGCTATCATATCTACACAAGCAAATAATTTTGCTATCAGATACTGGTGTTTTCTCTGATCTATGTTCTGTCATCACTAGATTCCGATATGCTATATTACTAGATGAAAGCAGGAGCCTAGAAAGCTATGACAACCAACATTTTCCTTCACAGATAACCTGAAGTATGGTGACTGCCTATAATAGTTGCTGGTGTAGCTTTGGATAGCTATGTCACATGGGTGCTTCTAAATGGCTGCTGCACCCATGTCGATGCTGCTGCTGGTGCTTCTCCGACACAACACATTTGGTTCGGTTAGTCGAACCGGATTACAACTGCCATTTTAAATGTGCACATAACTAAATTATCTTTAATACAAAAAAAATTGTATATAAGTATAAATAAACAAGACTATTAAACGGTTAAATAACTGTGTAACAAATGATTTTATGTACATATATATGCACATATATATACACCCGTGTCGCACCCGCACCTAAATTTTTGAAAAATTGCTGCATCCGAACCCACACCAGCACCAGCACCTGCACCCTGCACTCAAGTGACATAGATGGACAGTTACCCAGGTAGTTTCTCACTCTTCTTGATTTTGTCTTATAGGTCTGCATTTTTTCTTAACCATTTTATTGTGGTCGAACTTAAACAAGCCAGATCCATCCGACATGGGCTAGCTTGGTAGGATCCTGGGGAAGCTTAGGGCTAGCAAGCCTTAAAGTTCTACTCTAAAGCTAACCAGGTTTGATTTCCGCTCCGTGCTTGCATAATGAATCTTATAGATGGGCAGTTATAAGTTCTAAGTTCTAACCTAGAAGACTACATGCATAGCATGCTGGTATGCATATTATCACATTCAGGGTGTCATCCAGGGTGCAGCTCTGACATGGCACCGGGTGTGGTCAATGTGAATCCGATGTGGTCAAACCACATCAATGTCATTTTTGTCCTCTTTCCGATTTTTTTTTAGGAATGATGCTTCTGTTTTTCAGTTTTTTTTTTTTCTGTTTTTCTGCATCTCTTGTACTGTTTTTAGGATTTCACTGCATACTTTTTCTGTTTAATATTGGATATTATATGCTGCTTATAAACTTTATATGCTGCACTCATAGTCACAAATAACGTCTCGGAGTTTTAAACGGTGAGGTTTTTCTTGGGTATAATATGGCGAGCTTGAAAAAAACGAGAAAATACGGTAAAGTTTTAAAAATTTTTAAAAACTAAAAATGGAGGAAAAATAAAATAAGTGAGAAACTAATAATACAAACATCACAACATAAGTAGATTTGCAACAAATAAAAAAACAAACTAAAACAAAAACTGTTTGGCATTAAAAAAACTGAAAAAATGAAAAAAGTGAAAAAACGCATTAAAAACGCGTTAAAAACTTGTTTTTTTTTCGTTTTTAACGTTTTTTTTCAAAAAAATGTGTTTTTTAAAGGTTTTAAATGGCTGGTTAAGTTATCACGTTTTTTTTGAAAAAAAACGCGTTTTCTGTGACTATGACTGCACGTGCCACATGGTCATATATCATATATTTTCTTAATCTGCAAACAAGTTTTCTTATTACGTATAATGTGCACAAGTTTCGGTAATCAGCTTCGTTATATATATATATATATATATATATATATATATATATATATGGCCTATAAGTTCTGTATATGTATTACCAGTTTTGTTAATCAATGTTATATATGTTATATATAATTTATGTTGGATATATATAACATCTACTATTGCGGATTGCATCCATTTGACATAGCTAGAGAGCAATCCGCAATGACTACTTCAATAGTTCACCATGTTTAAGCTTAGTACAAGTTTGTCTATGAGCACTCTGATCATTCATAAAGTTCATAAATTATCTTCCTCAACAAGCAGTCTAGTTCTATTTCCATTAAGTGAGGCTTATTGATTGACATGCCTATATTTATAATAGTACTTTGGAGTTTTGCATATGTAGAAGTAGCTGGTAAAACTTGGTTATTGTGCACTTATATGGGCCAAATGAGTAGGTCTTGGTGGGATATATCCTAGACTCCTTAGCTGCTCAAGTTATGAGGCCTGTGTGCACATATCTCGTCCTGAACTTGCTGGATGTACTATAAGTTTGGGATTGGGCTGTGTCGCCAGCTATGTCACATAGGTATGGGTACGGGTACAGTGTTTTTGCCAATCTTGGTATGGTGGTACGACGATAGTTATATATTTTTAATTAATTATATACATGAAATCAGCAAAGAAAAGTAACATAAATATAAGAAACAGATGTCATTTTGCCGTAGATATGTTGTATGAAGGTATGGAAGAAGGAAGAAAAGGAGTCAGGCGAAAATAGGTTCATTTAAAGTGACATAGGTATTATGTATGAGAAAAGAGGAAGTGCCGTACCGGTACCGGTACGTGGGCCCTTCCCACGTACCACTGTGACATAGGTCTCCAGACTGCGGATGCGGGTGCAAGATGCGGCAAATCCCCAAAAAATTTCAGTGTGGGTGCAGATGTAGATATACTATACTCTTTAGATAATACTAAATAACAGCATTCGGTAATAACTAAGATATATATATATATATGATATATATTAGCTGGACATGTAGGAAACTAATATATCTTAGCTGCACATGTAGGAAACTAATATATAATTCAAAAACAGCATCTCACAGGACTTTCTTAGCTGTGCAACTGCCAGTAAAACTCATACAAGCACAAACAAAAAAGCTAAGAACTAACATATAACCAAGATGTTAACTAATTAACTAATATATAACTAAGAACAGCATTCCTCTACAGAAAAAGCATGGCTCGGACAGGAGAAATAATAAAATAAATTAACAAATAACATTATAACAGCTTAACAACATAATGAAGCAAAAGAAGATAAAATTTCTTAATGAAAGAAAAAAAAACAACAATGAAAAAGTGGAAAAACAGCAGAACAGCATGCACAAATTGGGGCAAATCGGCACGAAATAGGCCAACACATGAAACAAATGAAATAAACAAGATATTAAGCATGAAAACATTCAGTAGAAACAAAAAAAGAACATGGAAGATTTGTAAAATCACGTCTTTATCTCCGATTCAAAACCTCACCGTCGAAAATCAACTCTTCTGTTGCCGATTCGATGTTCACCTTCGCTGTCGCTGATTCAATCACCATCGTCGAATGCTGAGGTTGCTAGAGGATGAAGGAGGGAGGGCTGCAGGAAAAATCAGATTCTCGCTGGAGTGGTCAGAAGTCTTGAGGGAGGTGGGCTGCGCTCCAAGCTCATGGGTGAAAGTGTTAAACCGTAAACACGTGAGCTTTAAAAAATCAAACTTAAAAGTTAAGTTAAAAAAAAACGGACAAAATTGTCCTCGGCGCACGTGCAGGCAAAACTGACCGGAGTCGGTGCGCGTAAAAGAGGAAAGAAAAAGAAAACTCAAATCTAAACCCGTGTGGTCAGCTGCATGGGACTTGACTGGTGCTGCGTCGGTGGTGCATCCAAGGAGAATCTGCACCTGCATCCACACGCATGTTGCGCATTGCGTCGATGTGCGTGTGGGCGCCTAACTCACGCACTCAGGTGACATAGGGTTTGGGAATGCGGTGCCTCACATTGTTTCTTTCTTCTTTTCTTTTTTAAGTTTGTTTAGTTACATGGGGTTGTTTCCATCCTCCTCCAGCTCTAACTGAAAAAAAAAAAAGCCTTAACTCATACGAAGACTCTTTTGCATTTGGAATGCTCCCAGTGACCCCATTTAGGGCTGGATGTTGGAGCCCTCATCTAATATCAATCATGTTCATCAGATTTTTCAATATAATTCCCTTTCCTAGAAGTGGCTTACTGTTGTTTGTCATGTTATTTGTTTAGACTGTAACATCAACAATGTCTTATGATTTGATCATAAATAAAATGATTCCATGAAGAACATAAATAAATAAATGAAGATCTTGTGCTACAACGAGATAAGTTTGAAGTGTGCATCATGTGGAACAAAAAAGGGAATTTCATTTTCTTTTTCTGGATCATTTATTACTATCTTTGGAGTTCTCAGTTCCTGGTAGAGGACACCTGTATATGTCGTTTCTTGCATTTGAAATAAGGATTGCATCTGACTATGAATTGTCTGTCCGTCTGAATTTGCTGTCTAGTTTACCAACTATATGATCAATCTTATATTTATTTTACTCATAGTTACTGGATTGTTCTTAGACCATCAAAATGTTATCTTTTAGTGACGTGCAACTTGCTGAAGCAGTTCTTTTACATTCTAGACGGATTTACTCTCAGCATAGATGGGGATATATGGTCCCATTTATTGCCTTCTAATTTTGCCAAAGTGATTGATCTTAAATTTTAGACTGATTTATTCTTAGGGTATGGTTGTTCTCGTTTATTTCCTTCTCATTTTGTATTTGTTCTGTTTGAATTTTTAGGGATCTAAAAGTTGAACTCTGATGGTGCAGGAAAAGGCTCTTCAGTATGATAAATGATCTCCCAACTATATTTGAGGTTGTTACTGGGGCTGCCAAAAAGCCAGTGAAGGAAAAATCATCTGCCACAAACCATGGCAGTAACAAATCCAAATCAAATACTAAAGTTGTAAAATAGACTCTGGTTTTTCTATGAGATGGGTTTTCTTTTGTGTAAGTTCCATTCACTTTCTTGACTATTTTTCTCCTGTACTGCAGCGACCATCTGAATCTCAGGCTAAATATCCAAACGCACAACATAAGGAAGATGATGTGGGACTAGAGGAAGAGGACGAAGAGGAGCATGGGGAAACACTCTGTGGTGCGTGTGGTGAAAGCTATGCTTCAGATGAATTCTGGATCTGCTGTGACATGTGCGAGAGGTGGTTCCATGGCAAGTGCGTGAAGATAACCCCTGCTAGGGCTGAGCACATTAAGCAGTATAAGTGCCCTTCTTGTAGCAACAAAAGAGGCCGTCAATGAAGATGTAAACAGTTATTGTATTACTCAAACTCTCTAACAGTATGTAGTTTCTACCTTTTCTTTGGATAAGGTGGGGTGATTTTGTGCTTATTCGTTGGGTAAGGTGCAATTGTACGGTTAGTTCAGATTTTTTTTTTCTGTACAATCTTCTTTTAGGAAATATTTTCTCCCTAAGCTTCTCATCGATATTCTCTTTTGGTGTTGTACGGTTAAGCATTCTTGGGATCTAGATGACTTCTTGCTGGAGCGGAAGTCCAATTATGTCACTGATGTGAAAGTGTATCTTGTGCTCCATCTCAATACACATCCATGTGTGCTGATCTTATTTTATGTTACTCTACTAGCAGAGACATTGGACGTCACCAACTTGGACAGTTGGAGCACGTGGTAACCTTGTACATGTGTTAAATTTGGATTGAAATAAGTTTCTTTCAATAAATTTTCATGTAAATGCTGGTAATACAATGTTAATAGTTCTGTAATTTTATGGGGTATTTCCCCAGGTGCTGTCTGGTCCCATGTTATGGCTACCTATGTCGCTTATTCCAATTGTTTGGCGTTTAATTTGCTCTTCGTCTGCGTTAGAAGCGTTGGCCAGTGTATGTAGCACATTGCGGTGCATGTTTAGATTTTGGGATGTTGGTAGAGGCACTAGATGTTTCTTAGGCATGGGTTCATTACCTAAGTTTGCGTTTGTTAAGTTCTTGAACTCTTCTTAGAGGCATTAGACGTCTGTTACTTGGGGTATATTTCACTGGATGGACAAACTTTTGCTTCAGTCATTTGAGTCTGAATGACTTTAGGCATCTGCCACGTTCATCCATTCGGAAGGCCCTGTGAAGCGTGGAAGCCAGCTCCAGCTCTGACTTTGGAATTTTGGCTCGTTCTTGCTCTCTCTCTCTCTCTCTCCCTCTTTTGGAATTAATGGCCCTGAAAGGTGCAGAGACATTGAAGTCACGTCCGTGATTTTTATAGGCCTCCCAGCAAATTTGGTGATGTCCTGGATGGGTGTTTCTATACCTACCACTGTAAAAGTAAAGTGAGGTCCTTTTTATGAATCAAGGTACCATGTAACTTGTAACCGGCGGGCAGGTTTTAGTAGCCTCTCGCTAAGCCAGATTGAAAACGCTTCGGAGCGGTTAGAGATTAATTAATCATTGTAAAAGTCTTCAACCATAAGAATAAAGTTTGAATTTTCTTTTGGCTTCGCTGTCTCTGGCTAGGCTAGATTGGAGCCGCTTTCGCTAACCTGGCTCCGTCGCTCATGCCTCGATGCTGATGGAGCGAATTTGGAATGTCTAGACTCATCTTTTTCAATCTAAGAATCAAAATCCAATTCCAACTCCAATATAATCCATGAGATTATCTATTAAACTGGATCTATAAATATCTGGGTTCCGATAAATTCATTTTTGTTTCAAAAGTCTGAACCTTTGGTTTTTTCTCGGACCATTTTTACTTTCTTTTTCTATTGATATTTTTATCAGAATGTGGAAAAATCTGAAATAACAAAATCCTGTTTATAAGCTTATGTTTTACTTTATTCTTTTCAAAAATATATCCAGCGCTTTCTCCATAACATGAAAAGAGGGTATATGTTTCTCAAATGCATAGTTTGTCTCGGATTCCTTCCCTTTAAGTTCTCATTGTGTGCTTTATTTTTATTCTATAAAGGGTTCAACTGTACATTATCCAACACTATTTCCACCCACAAGAGACGAAGCTGCTACCCAAATGTATACATTGTGTGAAATTCTTAGTTGAAATTCTCATGGTTTAGCGAAGGGTTTGAATGTGGATTATCATCTGTGGCAAAGAGTCGAAGCCCTTCAGGCTTATTGCGGCCCATTCAATAAGTGGATGTCAAGGAAATTTATGAAGCAATGCATCTTCATTTGGTGAAAATTATGCCTTCACATAATTAGGATCCGCGCCAGAATGAATTTATAAACCGATCTTGTCTTGGGTGTCTGAGTTCTTTTTTCTCCAAAAGTAATGGATTAGGCCGAGTACCCAACGGGTACCCGGCCCGATCGGCCGGAGGATTCCGCCAGCTCACGTGGCCACCACCTGCCCAATCTCCTCAAGAGCCCATCATCAAGGTTGTTGGGTGCAGGAGTATGAACACATGTGGGCAATAACTTTCACAGTTTAACAAAATTCCATTAAGTTGCATTTGTTTAAGATCCAAAGCTGCATTAACAGATTTGCTTCCTGAGATCCTTAGTCTAAACAAACTGAGAATCTCTATAATGTAGATCTAAATCAAAGTTACATGCTGAAAACCACGGATTTAAGGTCATATGGGAGAGAGTCCGACCTTCAATCCATATATCTGAAGTCTTAGGAATCTCACAGATCACAGCAGATCTCAGATCCATGGTGAAACAAACAAAACCTTATTTACTTATCAGTTGACCCTATTCTTTTATATGTTTATATATAAAATGCCTCTCAAATATGTGGTGAGTGCTCCTCAACCAAAAATATCAAGCTCCATCAGTGGCTGGGTGGCACAAACAAGTGATTACTTTGCTTAAATTGGGCTTGAATTGGCATAAGATGGGCAATGTATTCGCCTGACTAGAATTGGATTTTCCTTGACCTGCTCTCCAACAAGTAAGCCGTTTCTACTATACTTCAATTTGCATATCGATTCTCTCCTTTTATAGTAAACAAAGTTGACTTCTCAAGAACTCGAAATGAAAGTTGACAGTCATCGGACCCTACTCCATCCGTTGCACCAACACCTTCACGATGAATTTTTCTTGACCGTGCAATTCTTATTACTCATCAGATCCACACCGTACGAAATCACTGGCTGCTTTGCTATGCTGCACCCGCTGTGAACTGAACAAATGGCCGACAAGTTCTCGATTTGCATTAAGACTGATTCTTACAAATGCCATATTATCAGGGCCGCAGTCTACGAACTGAACCTTTGACCTTCTCTTTCCAAGAAACTCTCACCTCCTTCGCCCAGCGTGTGGATCTCTTAATGACATGTCTACTTCAACATTCCGGAGCTTTTGTTGACACATAGACTATTATATAACAGTAAAAATCTTCATAAATATGCATAAATTCATGTACCTGTTACAATTTGTTGCTTCAAAAAGACCTCAAATTCCGGTTCTTATCTCACCTACCAAACTCCCAAATAAAAGAAACAAGGGAAAAAGAGAGAGAAGTGGAAAGGGTACCAGAGAGAGAGAGAGAGTAGTTCAGTGTAAGAACCAAGAAATAAAGAAAGAAGAGGACCACCGAGATACCCGTCGCCAACCAAATAATCGTCCCATACATTTGACCCTTCCAGTTTTCTTCGTTTCTTTATTTTGTCTTCAATGTTATGCAAGCTATAATAAATAAAAAAAATTTAAGGAGAAGAATCTTATCCATTGGACCAAAGGAAGAAGGAAGAAGGGAGCATGAGTGGGTGAGAGAAAAAATGAATCTTATGCAGGCTAGAAATGTAAAATGAGTGAGTCGAGTTCTAGCTCAGCCAGCTCGAGCCACATATTGCTCGGCTCAAGCTCGACTCGCTAAACCAAGTCTAAGCACAATTTTGACTCAGTTTAAGTTAATGTCACCTGATTCATATATTTTTTTCTTTAAAGACTCGTTTAACTTCATGTCACCTGATTCGAATATTTTTTCTTTAAATGAAAATGAAAACCACAAACATGGTCCTAAAATTCAACAAAAAATTACCAACATGTCTCTGAAGATTAATAAATAGAGAAGACATGAACCGAATTGGATTTAAAGAAGTCGAGCTCATGTAACTCAAACGTGATTGGTTTATAACTGAAACTTGACTGGTTTATAACTCGAGAACTCGAATTTTAACTCAAGAATGAATAGAGCTTGTAGGAACGAATTCAGGGCGAGCGCGAGTTAGATGGAAACCCTATACATCCCAAACGCTCACTAGTCACACACACGGCCCAACTTCTCAGAAAGAGAAAGACTTGGGCAGACGCAAAATTACCAAAACAACCCGCCCAAACAGCCCTTTCTGAGAATCGCTCAATATCCAGAGTGACCTTATCCACTTGATCTGACAGCTACCCTTCTCTTCAGAAGCGTGCAACCATAATTATATTATTCACCAACAATGGGAGGGAGGAGCATTCCTCCAAAACGGCACATGACGGCCAATCGCATCAAGGAATACAGCCATGCCCTTCTCTTCCTTTCCGTCCTTTATCCACAAGGAGGTGAAGGGTGAAGAGAAACGGGACTGATTACTTTTGTGTATGAGCAACTTGCAGACAAAGAAAAAGCAAAATAAGAGGAAAGGAAAGGGAATCAATCTCAAAGGGCAGGGAGGGGCCAGGTCTTAATGGCGACCAAAAGGGCAGGCGTTGGTTGACACTTTTTCGCTTGACACACACGTTCCCACTTCCAAAAGACAAAGAAGACTCGCTTATCCAACGATTATCCACATAGTTTACTTGTTGATCATTAAAAGCCAAAAAAGAAAAGAGTATAGCTTGGGAGTTTGGGGAAAAGAAAGGGTCACGCAGCAGGGTGCCAGCGACGTCCTAAATTTTGGGAACACCAATCTCGACTCGCTTCAGATCCCAACACAGGCGATGGGAACATCCCCATCCTTTTCTCGGTGATTTAACTGTTTGAAGAAGACGACCGCCTACAGGAGAGTGCTGGACTTCAAAAGGCACAATAAGCTACATACAAGGGCTAAAATATAGACCCCCCAGATTAGCCTCTTGGGCACATGAGAAAGGCCAACGATGAAAAGCAGGAAGACCATGGCTCACCACAGCGTCCATCTTTCCTCAGAGAGAGAAAGGGAAGGAGAGCAGAAATCCGCGAGATTTACAAAAGGGATGCCCAATGAAGATCACCCAATTGTTATGGGCATTCAACCATAATGGAGTAATGGGAAGATCAGGCGGTACCATCGTGGGATCAGCGTCCATATAGATACTTGAATAACGCACGTTGTCCTAAGGCGTGTCCCTAATACAGAGGAACCAGTGAATAAAATTAAACCAGTAATAGAAAGAAAACCAATAAAAGAAAATGAGATGCTTTCTTTGATTACACTAATAGATGGGGAGAAGACAAATGAAGCAGCAGCAGCAGCGAGCAAGAAAAAGGAAAGAGCTTACATACAACTCCACATTACTCTTTTTTTTTTTTTTCTTTTTTCTCATGTTTCATCTTTTTTCTATCCAACACCCTGATTAAGTTCATCTCTCCATATTCTTGGCCGATAGACGCTTGAGGAATTCGTAGGTAGTGATCATGGTGGTGGCGGACAGAGACATTGAAGCCCATCTCGGCCCTAACCCTCTGTAACAGGCAGTCCACCCACCCTCCTTCACCAGATTCCTGATCGTCTGCCCTACCGTCAACCTCCTGTTCTCCTCTCCATCCAGCACCTGCAGCCTCGTCTTAATGGTGTCGAGGGGCGTAGTTATGAGCGCGGCCACCCCTCCCGCCATTGCTGCGCTCAGCCCCTGTACCACCATCACCGCCTTTGGTCCTGGCTTCCATCCTCCTCCTCCGCCGCCGCCCCCTTTCTCCTCCCTGCTACTGTACAAGAAATTAACCCCTCCCCAAATCCCCCTCTGCGCTACAGAGTACGATGCCCACCATACAGCATTGGATGGAGCGTAGGTCAGGATGGACATCCCAAAACCTCTATACAGACCCCTCAACCCACATGTACACAGGATCGTTCGAAAAGCATCGATTCCTCCCTTGTACTGGGTCTTCAACCCTTCCCCTCCCTGAACCATCAGCCGCTGGCTCACCACGTCTACCGGCGTCCACACGAGCTGTGCCGCCACCGCTGCACTCACTCCCGCTGCTGCGTTCGCCACAGCCGCCGCAGCCGGCTCCGGGAATCCGAGCCGCACCGTGGCAGTTCCGACGTTGCTCTTGGTGATCTCCAGGGCGGTCATGTAGAGGGCACGGGCAGGGATGGTCCCCATGAGGGACGTGCCGAAGCCTCTGTAGAGACCAGCGAGGCCCTCGTGGTTCAGGATCCTGATGCCAAGCCTGATGCAGGAGAGCTGCGTGGAGGAGGAAACCTGCTGCCGTGTCTTGAGGACCACAGCCGGGTAGAGCGTCGCCGAGACGCCGGAAAAGAGCGCGGCGCCGAGGAGGAAGAACTTGGATTTATCGAGCATCTGCCAGTCGATGTCTGCCGGTAGATGAATCTCCGCACTCGAATCCTCCTCCGCCGCGGTCAGACTCATCTTCGCCACTTTCAAGGAACGAAGCACAAACGAGACAACAACAGCCGCTTTCTCTACCCGTAGCTAACCTAGTCTTCCCCCGTTTTCACTAATAAACTCCCCAAGTATATTTACAGATGGAAGTTGCTCCTTTCTCCCCTTTCCCCAAAACCTTAGCCTTTCACTGTACAGAATTTACAGAAAAGAAGGAACGAAACAGGGAAAGCAAACAAACGAGAGAAGAAAAACCTAGCTCAGATCCTATTGCGAAACCCTAAAAATCAGAAGAGACAAATCCCCAAAAATCCGAGCTCCTAACCCAAAATTATATCAACAACAAGGTCAGGATCCTGCAATCCTTCCTTATATTCTCGCAATTCAATCGATCCTTCCCGATCGAAACCCTAACTTCTCCAGAAACCCCTGCCAGAAACAAATCGAAGCCGAACCGATTTCCCCCGAATCCACATCAGTAGAACCCTAACCTCAAACAAACCAACAGAAAATCGCCGACTGGAAGAGTACCAAGTGGCATCGAAACATCAACCAACCAGAACAAAAGGTAGAAAGCGCAGAGGGATGAAGGAGTCGATGAGCTTCATCATCAAGAATCGGGACCGTTCCGGCGATGGGGAGTTCAAGTACCTTACAGTTGAAGCAATCGGAGAAGCCGTCTAGCTTGCCGGAAGCTTTCGCCGAGAAATGCGGATCTAACGGATCGGAGGAGCTGCAGAATGCGTATTTACAGGAGGCGGGGGATGGGGGGAAGGAGAATGAAATGGAGTAAAGATGGGGGAGAATGGGTACAAAAGGAAGGTGAAATGCTCTCTTTCTCTTTGTCTGTCTGTCTCTCTCTCTCTCTTTCTGTATGGGGGGAGTCTGTGGGAGGGTGGAGGCGCCCAAAACCAGAGGGCGGGAGGTGGGAGTGATGGCTTCCTTTTAATAGGCCATTCCTTCTCTCCAAAACCCACCTTCAACCCCTCTCTTCTCTCTCTCTGATTGTCTCTCTTCTTTCCCTAACGACAGGCAATTCCGTAATTAGCAATCCCGTTAGCATGTTTTCGATAATGCCCTTCGTTACGCTACAATTTACAAGTCTAGCCCCCCCCTCTCTCTCTCGGAGTTGTGGTTGTCGTGTGTGCTCCATCTCCACGCTTCTCTTTCTCTGCTCGTCTAAGTTCAGTTCTAAGTTAATGAGCTAAACTTGAGCTGCCTTTTTGACATGACCAAATCGAGCAAATACACATTCCTTTTTCTTTTTTAATTCAATTTGCGTTTTTATTTGTTAAGTTATATGAGCTAACCGTTACATGTGATTTCAAGATAGAATGGATTGTTGTATATTTGAGGGAGTTTGTGCAATAGTAGAGAAAGAGGTGGTCAATTTCCATTTCAATCTTTTGGTGTCAACCTTGTGTGTTGTAAAAGAAAGAGAGGTGGATGATATGCAAGTTGAAGTATAGCCGACATTACACCAAGACACAAGACAACTCTAAACCCTAAGAGGATGGGAAAATGAGGAGAGGAAAGGGGTAAGCTTTGCCCTTTACTCAAGCGGTCGTAATAGCCAGGGTCCTCTCACTCTCACCTGAAAAGATCAGATCTATTGTAAATTGGTAAAATATGTTTGGAAACTTTTCAAGCTTCTAATACTGATCCATATCAGCCTTGTTTTGTTTTTTATCAGCTCCTTTTCTAGCCATAATATCAACTAAAAGAGAGCCATGCAAAAGCTAGTAAAATAAAAGCAACTGAGACGAACCAAGCAAAGTCTGATATGGGATTGAGTATAATCCAATAACTTATGGGGTTGGCTCGGGCCTTCCCACGGTTAGATTATGAACTTCTTAGGTTGGTCCCAGAGATGGAGGCAAGGTAGGGCCTGCATGGGCCTTGACCCTAGCTCAATTTAAAAAAAAAAAAATTAAATGTAAATTTTAGAAAATTTCATTTGTTTTATATAAAATTTTAAAAAAATGATATTTCGACCCTAATCAAAATTTAGAAACTTTAATTCGGCTCCCCTTGTGAAAAGTTTTTACCTCCGCCCCTGGTTAGTCCCCAATTCTATCCTTTCCAATAATAGCTTATGCAATAGTCAAGCCAATACATCGTGCCTGGCCTGATACTTGCTTATATCTTTTTTGCATAAACTTTTAAAGTTAATCCAACTAGGGGGGCAAGGACCTTATAGGTAGAATATATTAAACTTAGTAATTTTCGTTCTTATATATGCCTTGGTAAAAAATTCACATTTTTTTTTTGTTGTAAAAAGAATTTAGATATAAGGACCTTGTTAAAGGAAAACTAAAAACTTAGAGGCCCAGGTTTTGAATGCGTTTAGAAGACGTGAACCGAAAACTTGTTTTTTGAAAAAGGATGTGAATACCTTCCCTCCCCCTCCCAGCTTATCCACAAAAAACTGTCTTGAGTGTGTCACTAAAAATGCATTTGGATGACACCTTAAGAACAAGAAGTTTTGTATACGATAACTTAGTTAAGGGGCATTTAGTTGACACCCGAAAACTGCTTGTGCCTCCAAACGAAGGTTTTTAAAGTGTTTGACTAAAACTGCGTTTGAGAAAAACCTAGTTTTTTGGCAAAACTTGGGTTTTGTAAAAAAGAGTGAAAAACCTGATCCCGTTGAATTATTTATGAAAAACTAGGCTTTCAGTGTGACCCAAACAAATAAACCCTTCAAACCGCATTAAAAAGACTTGGTTTTCTTAAAACCATGGTTTTATAAAACTGAGTTATATTAAGGTATTATTCAAACGCTTGCTTAGTTTTTTAGCAAATTTGTAGCTTATAGTTTGCATGTTTGGAGGACAAGACAAAAACAACATTTTCTATGAATAGCGTTGGAAAAACTAGGTTCTTCACCCCCATTTGAAAACGGCCATCAACAAACGGTTTTGTCTCTAAAACACCATCTAAATGGTGTCCACCAAACACGCCCTTAGATTCTCTTAACCAAAAAAAAAAAAAAAAAAAAAATTATATACAATATATTCTTGTGGTCCGGGGAAAATCTTTAATTGGCTTCCAATGGATTTTATCTTTAGTCAATAAAGTTTGATGGATTGGAAAACCGAGTATGTTTGGGGTTAATTATTCCCTCCGTCACTGCACCTTTTTCTCTATGCATAAACCTGTCAAAATTGGTGCCACGATAACTATTAGCCAATGTCATCCGTCTGCTTATATCGATTTTTTTTTTCTTAAAAAAAGAATAAAATATCCTAAAAATCAACTTAAAAAACTAAATTAATAGGACAATATTGGATGGCGAGAAAGTGAAACCATGCATATATATCAAATTATAGGCTCCGATTTTTGGTGTCACTTTCACGAACACATTGTTTAATTCGGAGCAAAAATACCAGTTGCAGAAACATTGTTTTGTAGCAAAAATTCAAAACGAAACATGACCAGCCTCCTCTCTTTCTCTTGTGATGATTGATGAAAATACGACGATAAAAGAGGATTTGTTCATGGATGTGGGCACATTAAGCCAAACCACTTAAATTGGATGTTTTCTTAATTTCTTTTGTCTGCTTCCATGTTCTTTCATTTTACATAGTATCTGTAACGACCCAACACACTTTCACATCGGATTCAAGATCTTGGTGACGGAATCCTTCTCGACAACTTCGGTTTCTGTTTTAAAAAACTTAAGTCTCTCCATCTTAATAAAAAAGTCTGAATCCTAAAACCCACTCTACACAGTCCTCAGTAGCTGGTGTGAGAAACTAAGGGTGAGAGCTGAACTCATCAATCCTTGATTCTTTTAAAGGTTTAGTGAACATACGACACATCTTTCAATTCTCAGTGACGTCGCGCTTGCTACGGTTTTGCTAACAGAAACGGATTTTCACATTGAATCAATGTGAGCCGCAGTAAACCGGTGGACATTGAGGCCAAATAGGGTAATTGTCGCTGTTTGAGGAGAGAAAGCCCGCCCACCGGGGCGTATAACCACACGGTGGTGCCTGCCTTCCCTTTCCGTCCCTTCTTTTCTTGGTGTCAGTCTCTTCTCTGACAGTGACACCAGCAGATGAGATGAGAGCGGAGGAGACTGAAAGGTCTCCATGCATGGAACACCAGTTCCGTAGGACACTAAATTTCGAGTGAAACCGAGGGCGTCCCACCCACAGATACAGAGAGGTGGACGATAAAGCTAATGAGCCTCTTGTTACTTACGTACCCTCCCACGAGTCACTGGACCCATTTTTTTCGGCGGTCCCGCCGGCCGGAATCCTGTGTTATTAGTTTATTTTCATCGGTAATTTATGTTCTGTTCTTTGATCCCTGTAATGTAATATGAGGTTCATTGAGTTTGTACTTCATTTTCATTCGGTTTCGGCAGCAAATGTTGGAAAGTGAGAAAAATAAAACACCACCACCAAGTAGAAGAAGAAAATATGCTGAAAAATCTATAAATTATTTGGTCCAAAGGGGGGCCGACGTCCATGGTTGTGTAGTTTTCTCAAATTATCTTTTACTCTTAACAATTCAAATCCAAAGAAACGATGTAGTTACAGATGTTGCTTTTGTTCTCCTTCTTTTATCTCATTTTAGTAGGGTGCCTTCCTATCTCCAAACCGTCCTTTTAATTTAATCAAAGTATATCTTGGACGCACTAGTACCCACAGATATGAGGTTGCAGCAAGTGAAAAAAAAGAAGAAGTATAGGAAGGGCTCTCTTGACACTTTAACATATTATTGTAATTATCTAACGATTGCATTTTAAAATTTGAAATAGATTTATGAAACATGCCTCATGAATCTACTTAAGATTGTTTCACTGCATAGTAACAATTTTTATTATTATTGACGACCTCAAACAAATAGACTATGAAAAAGGTGTTCACGAATGAAATTTGAAAAAAAAAAAGAGAATTGGATCTGTGCTGATGAGTTATCATGATTGCTTTCTATAGAACATTTAAACAAAAAAGAAAGCAAAAAAAAAAAAAAAAAAATCAGTACCAAACAACGTAATGCTCCTCAGGCACCGAGAGCCGTCCATCTGCATGAAAGGGCGACGGATCCAACGGCTCTGAAAGGGGTTTCACCCGAAACCGGTACGCCGGCTTTGTGTCATACTGAATCCGATTCTCTTGACCTCTAAGACCTTTTGGGGTCTCGAATTCGTTCACCTACAGCACATCGCATCACATCACAGGTCAAGACGAAGCAAAGAGAGGGAGAAGGGCATTAGCTTCCGAGGGCTTGTAATTTTAGGGAAAAGCGTGGGTTATTATTTCAACGGAAGGTTTCGAGAGCCTTTGAAATATCAGGAGAAGAGCCGCTGAGTACGCCGGCGACGCCAGGAGGCCCGCCGGAGAAGCGACTCTGCGATTCCCCCCTGACCGGATTATGGATCTTGGGAAAACGGTCTCGGACCCATGCCCACGACAAACCTGCATATTTATAATAATTTTTGGAGGCCCAGAAAAAGAGGCTGCAGGCCACGTGGATCGGGTCCACACGTCGGACGATCTGGATAACCACCAGCGACGGCCACGCACCGGACAGGGCCTTCCAGGCTCACATGGTTCGCCAATAAATAAACCGGGAAATTGAAAAACAAAGACGAAGAGTCGTCAGTGGTCACGGAAAGTAGACCAACAAACTTGGGGAGAGCGTAGGGCGATGACGCGGCCGTACACGATCCAGATCGGCCTTCTGGATCCACGTGCATGGTGGTTACTTAAAGTGAGAAGGTGACGACTCCGCTTTCCTGGAATAATCGGATAATCGGGGATGTCTTTCTTTTCTTGGCAAAGATCCAGAAATCCAGAAGTTTGAATTAGATTGGCTTGTATCACAGGCAAATCTGAATGCAGTCCTCAAAAGGACAACTCAAATCCAGTTTCAAATCTGACTTTGATGGTAGTTTCAAACATTGGAATCCAAACCTGCATCACGTGACAGAAGTTACACTGTAGGAGGTGATACTCAAAAGACGAGGTTTCCTTTCTACCTCACGTGCTTTTGACGTATGGGTGGTAAGGCTGAGCTCCGGCTCGACTCGAGCAGGAAGAAAAAAAAAGTACCAGGGTGGTTTGGATGCACACGATAAGCCTGATTCGGTATCATAATATTTTTAAATATATATTTTATATATAATTATAATATTTATTACAATTATATATATATATATATATATAATATTTTAAAATTTAATCAGGCTGAGTTCAAGTTGAACTCGAGCTCGGGTTTTATGAGTAGAGTCGAGTACGGGTCTAGGTTTCGGGTGTCATGCCAACCCGATGCACAAGCTTAATGGGTGGTGAGCTTGTTTTATAATATGAGTGGTTGACTAGCGATATTATATCTCTTTGAACTAACAAAGAGCGATCGATAAGCATTACTAGATCAAGTATTTACGTAAAATCAATCAGACCTGAATTTGGATACAATTGAATGTCATTTCCTCAATCATATTTAATTTACTATTTAGATTGTAAAACTTTCGCCTACTTGGGGCTGATTTTTCAAGTGATTTGATCGGATGTTAGATTCAAATCAAAGGCATGGACATCCTTATCTTTATGGACTGTGAACTCTGAAAATTTGATAACATTATTATTTTACACGATCGAATCTGCCATTTTTGATGTCGTTGAAAAACTTGGAGCGCAAACCTCGTGGGCGCGCAACGGTGGTAAAGTTCATGGACGTTCTATTCATCTTTTAGAAAAGACAGCTTCAGACTCCGAGACAACCATCCCTCTGTCTCATTCTTTTATTAACACATGCACCTACGTGTTTCTATGAACATCACAAACACATGACTATCTACAGGATCCGACGCCTTCTACCTTCACATGAACCGGTAGTTTCATATTATTCTGTTACAAGCTCTGAGTTTTTTATTTTCTTAAGAAATCAGATAATCGAATGGCTCGCTTGGTTTCAGGGTCTGTTGAAGCTCTTCCATCGTCCTCCCAGAGTTATTTTCGGTCTTGATTAGGGAATACAATATCTATCATCTAAGCATTTTATACTTACCTTTTATGACATATAAAAACTAGTGCTTATGAGAACGGAACTGACTATCTGCTGGACTAACTATGCTATACCGTTTGTGGCTATTTTGACAATGATTAGACATTTTTTTTTTCCAAAAACATTTACCAAATTAAATTTTTTGAAAAACATTAACTAGTAAGCACTCATTTCTCAAAACCTGGCAACATAATCATAAAATTCAAAAGCATCGTGGAAGTTGTCGTAGAAATTATTTCACTGGCGCTCATGTCTTAGAACATCCCACCTTTTAAGTTGAAAAAAAAAAGAAAAAGAACAGGATTTCAACTCATTACGTAATGGGTAATTTTACTTTCCATTTAGAACATGAGCATATATACAACTTTGATGATGACAGCAGTTTTCCAAGAGCACCATCTTTTTTCTGTTTGAAAGGAAAAAATCAAAACTCTGAATGAAAGGATGGAAAAGGTGCCTGACTTGAAACGGGTTTGTAAAGCAAGCAACACATGGATCACAGGTGGCCCGAGCAGTTGAGCGCTGCAATTGGGGCAAGTTTATATATATATATATATATATATATATATATATATATAAAAGGACGCCCACGGTTTTGGTGGAATTAAAAGCACAATTCTAGTCGATAAGATGAAAGAGTGCATGCAGTGGTTTTTGTGAATGGGGTTGGGGGTCATATATGCCTACCTACCTCCTCCGGCGTTATGCACGGAGCCAAGTTCATCGTTAAAGTTCCCCCTAATATTATGTTGGTGATGTAAATGAACAATTTAAAGAATTAAGCAGATTCTTAATGATGTGCCGTCAGTGTATCGTGGTAGAAGGAGACAGTTATAAGATTTTTCAATTCCAAGCGATTTTGCAAGGTGGGATAATAATTGAGGATGAGCATATCATATCAGCGAGAGGGAGGTTGCAGACAAGCCATGCTGAAAAATGGATGAATGCATTTGAGATTAATGTGAACGCATTTTTTTTTAGTCCTAACGGGTGTAGCACACTAGGCGGGCTGTCCATTTCAAGGATGTTTGTGTTACAAAACCTGTAGTCATTGCTTAGAATGGTATGGTTCACTTTAAAGAGGGTTTGTGTTCTAAAACCTGTGGTTACCAACATGACTTGGTATGTTATTCATTTGAATTGTAAAAGGTTCCAAAGTATGTTCTATAAACTATGGGCACCAAGGGTTTAAAAGATTTACGACCTCTCTTCGAAGCGGTGGATAATAACCACTCACCCTGAATTAAAAAAGAAAAAATAACCACTCACTTTGAACCCATTTACTTTTAGAATGACAAGCATATGATAAAAAGCGCCCACAGGCATCATACACTTGAATTGCTTACTACAATCATCCGTGGGGTCCACTCACAACACACGCTAATAATTGAGTCCCAAATTTGTTCACTAGTAAACTCCTAAATGTGCCAGCACTTGTGCTCCTAAAGTAGAACCTACTATAAGGGATTGTTTGGCAATAAAGATATTTTGATCTGTCAAATATTAAGACAGATTCACGAAACACTATAACTAATGTTTATTAAACTGATCCAATGAGTGTCCTTGCTGTCAAACTAACTAACCCTAACCCTAAGGGCTGTAGAGAAGCTTTTATTAACTTCAAACAAGTTTTCTGGGAATTTCGACAAGCTTAATTCAATCAAGAAGATGGCATTTGGTATATAACTACTACATTGGACTTCTCTATGAGCATTCCAAACTGCTACATATCTTATTCCTGTAAACACAATCTTCCAAGGAAGAGAAAGTAGTAGCCTGGTTGTCAATTCAAATTCCAAAGAATTGTTAATTATTCTACCTTGGTTCTGTTGTAGAAAGATCCGTCCTCAAATCTATCAAGAGATCTGCGATGCCATCAAATAAAAATTCTGAAATCCGCATATTTCAAATCCATGGAAGGCCTGAAATCCACATAGGGTCCGACCTCTACTGCAGATTTGATCTCCATGGGAGCCTTCTTCCCACCTCTAGCATCGTCAGACAATCTCTCTCTCGCCCTTCTCTGTGGGAGCCTGCTGCCCGCCTCACTGGAGATGCCTTCGGTCGCCGTCGGTCTTAAGCCTGCATTCTGTGAGAGGGTGAGAGAGATCCAATAATTTTAAAGAAGCTGCCATCAAACACCATGATCATTGAGGATTATGGATATGAAATCATCCTTAGATCTTAGATCTGAGGTCATCAAACTCAATCTTAACATGTCCAATAGGCAAACAAAGCTGCTCCCAGCTGCTTTACTCATCAAAATCTTGCTTGTGGTTGACTAATCAAGAAAACAAGGTGGAAAGCCCATGCATGAATGAACTGAAGCTGCCTTCTCGAAAGCCTTTCCTTGGAACAGCTTTGCCATCTCCCATGAGACTTCTGTCAAAAAGATGGCAGCTTAGTAGCGGGGCAGGACGAGCGTGTGTTAGGGTATAAGCTAATCCCACACTCTGCCTATTGGAGAACACTATGCACAAGGGGTGGAGCTATAAAATTTTCATAAGAATGGCCAAATTAAAGTTTTTAAATTTTGACTTACGCTCGAAATATCATTTTTGAAAATTTTATATAAAACAAGTGAAATTTTTTAAAATTTACATATAAATAATTTTTTTTTGAGGTTAAGTCAAAGCTCATGCGAGCCCTACCTTGACTAATGGGCCTTACATGGACTCTACCCCTGCTATGCACTAAGACTTGTTTGGCATCTCGCTTTTCAGGAGTTAAATCCCGGCATCGGCTCTTTCTGTCATTATAAATCGTGCACAAGTAAGAAACTTGGTATACTTGCTATAGGGTTACTAAAATATGAATACCAGAGCCATGGTCATTAAGATGCACCATTATGAACCTTTTCTTTAAAAGAATCAACTATCACGAATGAACACTTGGAAAGTAATTTTCTTTAAAGTGATAATTACCTTTTTCGGCATACAACAACCTAACTCTCCTTTTATAAACTATACACCCACACAATATCAGCTATTTTATTCTTAAATTTAAATACACAAAAATGATGAACATATGTGTATTGTCAAATCATATGACTTAGATCATACCGTAAGACACAAAAAAATAGTATAATAGTTAATTTTATGAGCCATGGTTTTTGTCTCTTTCCGTCCGAAGTTCCACTGATCACACTGGTAGAATTCAAAAACCTCGAATTGTTTTTGCGAAGAGTCGTGGCTTTCGTCTTGGATAGCTCTCGTGGAATGCAGTGGGTGTCGGCATAGCCATTAAATGATGGTGGTTTAGATCATGGTTGCCATGTTTTGGTACCGGTTGCCTTAGGGATGAGGGTTTTGGTCTTGCTCAGACATGGTATTTCTTGAGTTTTGTATTTTGTGTTGGGTAGTCGTGAGCTTGGTTTTGTCTGGGGTTAGACATTCTGATGTTTTGGTGTTTGCTGTGTAGTAGTGAATTGTACTTTCTCTAACCGTTGGTGATGTTCATCGTGAGTGCTCTCTCTCTCTCTCTCTCTCTCTCTCTCTCTCTCTCTCTCTCTCTCTCTCTCTCTCTCTCTCTCTCTCTCTCTATATATATATATATATATATATATTATATGTTCTGGAAAAGTTATACATATATTTCGAAAATGAGGGTGGAGACTAGGGGTGGGCCAAACGATCTGCAGGTCGGGCCAAGAGGAGCGACATGTCAGGCCAAACTAAATAAATTTGATTTTTTTAATATTTTTTTTTTCCTGCACTCACCGGGGCCATAGCCCAGGCGGCCCTTGGTGGAGACGTGAAGAGATATGTGCTTGGGGTAGCCATGGTTGAGTTGCCACATGGAATTGATCGTTGTGCAGTTGTCCACTCCCTCGAACATAGATTGTGTTTGTTTGACTACAGATTTGGGATCAACCGTGATATGAGGTCTTATGATCTTAGATCCATTAACATGTACCCTTAATTTAAAGCCCATATTATTGGGATCCTTCATGAGAGGATCTTTCAAAACACACATTTTTATACAGTCTGTAATCTAAATCAGAGGCTGTCAAATGTAACCTTACTGTGGTTGACAAAGTAGAAAAGGTGAAAATTAAGTAGTTTTTGGTTTCACATGAACATAAGGCTTCAGGTTACATTCCTACATTCATGTCTTCCTTCCTTTCTTTTTTGGCGCAGTCTTTTAGCTGATAATATTTATTTCAAGCATATATATATATATATATATATATATATATATATAAATAATTAATTATATTTATTTCATGATTTATTATAATAAATTATAAACTTGGCTGCGCTCAATTTGTTTCTCACAATAGGTTTTGAAGTATAAACTTTCCCATAGTGCCCTCCCTTTAAAAGCTTATAAATTTAGATATTTTTTCTGTTTCCCGTTCACAATCAACAGATTCTTAGCTTTGCAAACTGATTGTTAACGCCAAAACTTTTTGGTACAAATGGTAAAAAAGAAAACTGGACCGTCCCTTTCGTGCTTAGCCGAATAGCTTTTAAAATAATTTGTGAGAGAAGCAAATGTAAGTTTGAGGGAGAGCCACTGAAGATGAACTAAAGCAGAAGAAACAAAATCGAGAGACCTCGTCATCCACGAGAGTAAACTACGGGCTGTCTTTGGATCTGTGGGCTGATCCACACCCAAGCGCTCCATACTTAGGGCTGCTTGTCTCCACATGAATTTTATTTTGAAAACCTGGTTTTTCCTTCTATCGAAAGCTATAGAATAATTAATACAAATCTAGATCTAGATCTAGACCCAGACCCAGATACAGATAGCCTCAAAGCCGCACGAACCGTGTCTGAGGACCCATTAAGCCCCGGGTGTATTTACTTCAGGGTACGATACGATTGAAGCCCCCGACTTGGATACGGACCCACTTGGTTTGTCACGTCACATTCAAGTTGCAACCTCTTTGTACGGAGTGATGCTGAAACTTTGTTGTTTCTCCGAATAATTAACTGTGCACTTGTGCAGGCCAGATGCCTCGCACTAAATAACAACTCAATCATATGGGTCCCTTCTATGTTTCAACAACTTTGAAGTCAAGGAGACATTAGTTAGTTCCTCGAATTTAATTGAGAATATATATATATATATATATATATATATATATATATATATATATATATATATATATATATGAGTAAATGATGACATGGTTATCCCGAAGCCAAGAAGTAAGGCAGTAGATAAGATAGAAGGAAGGGTCAGTTTTCGGGTAGACCAGAGGAGATGGTTAAGATAACAAACTTGAAACATAGAGAGTTGGCGCTTAAGGAACCACAAGGCACTCAAATTCATCCAATCATCTAAGCAAGGTCGTCCATCAAAAAAAGATGCATGGTTGAAAGAGAAACAATGAAAAAAAGGTATAAACGAATATTAGATGACGAAAATGCTCATTACCTCACTACATGGAGGGTTGCCTGTGTTAGATACCCAACAAACGGAAGACCAAAAGATTTTCTATATATATATATATATATATATATATATATATATATATATATATATATATATATATATATATATATATATATATATATATATATATATATATATATATATATATATATATATATATATATACTAGATGACGAAACGAAAATGCTCATTACCTTACTACATGCAGGGTTGCATGTGTTAGAGACCCAACGGACGGAAGACGAAGATTTCATATATATATATATATATATATATATATATGTATATATATATATATATATAAGGCAGATGAAATCTTATAATTAGCTGAATTTCTATCCAATCATGGTTACCACCACTCAATGAGAGGATGGAAAAATCCAAGGACTATATATATATATACACACACACACACATCAAGGAACATCAAATTTGGGTAAATTGAACAGCCAGACCTCTCTTCTCTTCCTCTATCTCCCCTGAATCCATCTCCTGAGAGCCACTTCTAAAGAATATATATATATATATATATATATATATATATATATATATATATATATATATATATATATACATACATGAAATCATATAGCGAATAGAATCTCTGTCCAATCATGGCCACCACCACCCAATGAGAGGATAGAGAAATCCAATGACCCTTTATATTGTTGGATGGTAGCCATGAGCCCTATCTATATCTCTCGTAGCAGAGAAGTCATATGTGTTGTGTCAAAGTGTCTATTCGCAAATCAAAAACTGATTGGGGCGGGAGATTCAAGAGGTATCCTTCACATAGTTCGTATGAAAGACCTCGTTCTATATGGAAAATAATTCATATTGTGATCTATGTCACCAAAGTGCGGGGTGCGGGTGCGGGTGCTGGTACGGGTGCCGGTGCAGCACATCTCAAAAAATTTAGGTGCGGTGGTATGGGAAGACTATTTATTAATATTATTAATTTATAATAATAATATATATGACAAAATTATCTCTAAACCATAAAATTATTAAATATGAAAATCAAAATTACAATTTTCCCCATTCCTTTCTTTCTTAATAACATGACAAGATTAGGTTCGGGGTCTGAGGAACGGGGCGAAGCGCTCCGTTGTTCAATAACGAGGTTATTATTATAACAATTTTGGTTTTGGATAAGTCAAATTGGATCAAGATCCAAATCCAGACCCAAACTCTATCAATCGCCCGACGGGTTCCCCCTTGCTCGTCTTCCTCTATCTCCCTCTTCGTTGCCCTCTCAATCTCTCATTCCACAGGTGACATTGACACAGAGAAGAAGAAGGTGGAGGAACGAGCAGTGGCGGCGGCGGCGGTGCAGCGCGGCGGCGATTTGCTTCTCTTCCTCCCTCTCCATTCCATTTCCCCCTTTCCTCCCCTCCTCATCTCTCTTCCTCCCTCTCCCATCCGTTTCCCCCTTTCCTCCCGTCCTCAACTCTCTTCCTCCCTCTCCCATCCGTTTCCCCCTTTCCTCCCGTCCTCACCTCTCTTCCTTCCTCTCCCATCCGTTTCCCCCTTTCCTCCGGTCCTCACCTCTCTTCCTCGCCTCTTTTCCTCCTTGCTCTCCCTCTCCCTTTCCCCCAAATCGTGCTCCTCATCAGGTGCAGTTTGGGTGCAAATCTAGCCTGAATCCGCACCCACGTCGCGTCACGCGGGTGCGGGTCCAATCCAGCCGCACCCTGGTGACATTGATTGTGATGTGATAGGAGTCGGGTCATATCAATTCAATGTTGGGGGCACCTGTGTCATTCATAATGAGGTTCTTATGTTTCTTCTATTAAGAGAAACCTAATGTCTGTTTCCACTTTGATTGGAAAATGTTTTAAATTCATTTTGTTTCAGGAAAAGTCACAGTAGAAAAACATGATAGGACCATATTCAAAGGGAAATATGTAAAATAACATGACATGTTTAAGCTTAACGAAATAAATAAATTTCAAGTTTTACTTATATTGTTGTGCATTGAGTGTGAGTGTGAACTTATGACATAAAAGATTAAGCCATTAAGTATTAACAAGATGAATAATTTAGTACAACAATATTAATATAAATGATTTTGCGAAAAGTAAGTTTTATCTATATGAAAAGATGGGAAAAAAAAGCCCTTTCATTCTAAAGTAATTTAAGCTATTGATCTATTTGAGATTATCCATACAAATATTTGTGGACCCCAGGGTCCAAACACATAGTAACTGTTATGTTTCATTAACTTTCATTGAAGATTTCTCAAGGTTTGGTTATCTATACTTGATCAAATATAAATATGAAACCTTTGACAAATTTAATGAGTACAAAAATAAAGTCGAGAGACAACTTGACAAATACATCAATGTTGTAAGGTCTAATCGAGGTGGTGAAGAAACATTAAATGAATTCATCGAATACTGCAAAGACCTTGGAATTAATAGACAAAAAACAATGTCTAGAAAACCACAACAAAATGGTATATCTCAGATGTGCAATGGAACCGTCTTGAACATGGTATAATTCATGTTAGCAGGTACACACCTACCCAAAGTATTCTGGGATGAAGCTGTCGACATCTCAAAAGATGAAGATCTATAGCGCATGTGAAAGTGATTGATCAGAACATGGATAAAATAAATAATAGATTTGTAAGATGCTTGTTTATAGGATATCCAAAAGGATCCAAAGACTACAGATTACATTACTCGACTACAAAATTTTTCGAAAGTAAGGATGTAGAGTTCATAGAAAAACTCAATAATAAAACAATGATTCAATGAAATATCAAACCAATGTATTGGATAATTTGATTTATTCAGATGAACATTTTGGTAATGAACCGACTGAAAAACAGTTTGAAAATGAATCGACGAAAGCTTTGAGAAAACATAATCTAAAGAAAAAATCTCGACAAGGGGAAGAATAAGCCAGATCCAGGGTTTTGAAAAAAGTGGTTCTGAAAGAAAGAAACAAATAAAAAAAGGAAATCAAAACCCTCATCAAGGGTCTGGCCAGAGAGCGCGCACGTGCGTGCAAGTGTAAGAGAGAGAAGACCACCTTGGCCAATTTTCCTGGCTTGATCGGAGAGTCTGCTGTCGCTCCTAAAAGTCGTCTGGTGTTTAAGCGACTGAGCACCATGACCATTTTCATCTGACGCAGCTGGAGAACTCACCATAGCCTTTTCTTCAGCAAACATCTGTCTTGAGCCATTACACTGGAAGCAAGAGCCGGTGATTTCGCCGCTTCTATGGTAAAAGAGGAAGAGATTAAAACAAAGGGAATAGGGAGTAGTCCAGCACTTTCAGCCATAGACAGTGGCTCCAATGACAAAAGGCAGAGCTTACTTTGCTTGATAACAACAAAGAAAAATGGGAAGGAGAGTAAAGGACTTTACTCAATGGCTTGAAAAACCAGGCCAGATCTATGCTACCGCCGTCGCTCCTCCAAGCTGTGTGCTGCTCAAGAGACTGAACGCAACGACTGCTTGCTCTACCTGGAGTGGTTGGATAAATCACCATAGTTCCTCCCTTCTGTCGCAGCCGAAGAACCAGCCGCTGACCTTTTTTGGACGGACTCATAAGTATCCCTTTTGTCACCCATATTTTTTCAGACAGATCGACAACCACTTGACTACTGCTCCCTCCGCCTCCAAGGAGCTGACACTCACCAGACGAAACGCCAGTTGTCTTCCTCAAGGTGGTAGCAAAGAAGGTCGTTTTGTTCGCAGTGGTAGTAGAGAAGGTCGTCTTCCTCCCAATGGTAGCAGAGAAGGTTCGAGAGAAGAGAGAGTAGACAGGTGAGAGTCAGTAGCAAAGCCAGCGTGGGCGCTGCCCACGCCAACCCAAGATAGCTCCACGTTTTTGCTTGCTTAATTTCAAGTTTGTTCCTGCATGTACCGGCTTCCATTTTCCTTTTCATAAAATTAAAATTATGAGCATTCCACACGCATGAGAAAAAAAGTCAACTACTTATAGCAGTAGCAGAGCCAGCATAGGGTAGACGTGAGCGCCTGCCCACGCCAGCCCAAGACAGCCCAAGGTACTAGTATACACAGTGCCCCATAGCCAAAAATTTCTGGCTCCGCCACTGATGAGAGTCGGCAGATGAATCCCTAGTAGAGAGGGTTCACGAGAGAGAGATAAGGTCGCATGGAAAAAGAGAAAAAATCGGGTTGGAGTAAATTTACTCTCTCAGATTAAAATTATAGTTTTAGTCCACATTTTTCATCATATTTTCAAAAATAGTGTCGACTTTAATGATTTTTAGAAAGAGACTTGCAAAAGTTAAATTTATTTTAAAACCAGAATTTCATTTCGAATTGGATAGAGATACCCTTAGAATTGTTAAAATTACTAAAAGAGGGTCTCATATATATATATTTTTTTTGGAAACAAAAGAAGGAAACCTTCTTATAAAATTTCGATTTGCTGATAAGTTATTTCAGAATATTATTAAAGTATTTCTGACTTGATATGGATTTTTTTAATGCTGCTTGTACTCTAACGATGGATTGACTTCCTCTTTGTTGTTCTTTACTTGCAATTAAAATTCAAAACTTAGAAATAACCTTTAGAGTGAGAGCCTCATATCATATTGGCCTTGACACTTGAGAGACTAATTCATGTCATTAACAAACCTTTCCCCACCTTAAGTGACTAGCCCACACATGAAGAAAGGAAGGTCTATGATTAGGGGCAGAGTGAGAATTTTTTCATGATGGGGCCAAATTAAAGTTTCTAAATGTTGACAAAGGTCGAAATATTATTTTTCAAATTTTTTACATAGGACAAGTGAAGGGGTTCCAAGGCCCCTGCAGGCCCTTCCGTGCTCTGCCCTTGTCTATGATGCATTTGAGACAGATGACCTGATGGCTAAAACTATTACGTTATTCTTCATGGAAAATCATAGTATTTGAGGATTATCCAAGAGCTAATTTGATGTTTGATACTATATCATCAAAGTATAACACATGCATGTTCAGTTATTTTTTAGAGTAGTATAATTTATATAAAATGAAAGAGTTAGATAGAGTGGTTGATCATATTAATAAGATGTTGTTCATGGCTAAATACCTAGCTGTAATTGGAAATGTGATTCAGATAACATGCAGATCTATGCGATCCTTAATAGTCTACCCCATTATTGGGACATGACAATCGCCTTCAATTTGACACTGACTTTAGAAAAACTCTCCATTCAATTAGTTATTCAGCAAAAACACCATACCAAGAGAAAAAATGCAAAACAGTGCAGGATAAACCTGCTAGTAGTCATGTACCAATACAACCCAAACAATCTAAAAAGAAAAACCATGGAAAGTTTGAGGGAGTGAAATCCTACAGTTAGCCAAGTCTATGTCCAATCACGACCACCACCACCCAATAAGAGGATGGAGAAATCCAAGGATATATATATATACACACACACATGCATGCACACACACACACACTTTAAGTTTTTTTAGACAGCAAGGGACATCAAATTTGGGCAAATCGAACGACCCAAATCTCTCTTCTCTCCCTCTATCTTACCTGAATCCATCTTCTCCCTCCCTCTCAAACTCTTCTTACAATGGGAGGCTCGGCAGCTCCACCCTTGCTGGCAACGACAGGGAGGGCCGCTTCCTCTACCCATTGAAAGGGCAGCCCCGACAGCACCTCCCCTGCCCCCACAGGCTGGAGGGTGTTGTCCCCCAACACTTCTCAGTGGGCCTGTTAACAAAAGCAGGGGAGGAGGTATGGGGGCTCTCTTGCAAGAACATGAGGGATGGAGAAGGAAACTGGAGTGGAAGAGAGAGTTCATAAGGAGAGAGAGGAAGGGAGGGGGAGATGAGAGATTTGGACCATGTGATCTAAAATTGAACGGTCCAAATTTGATGTTCCTTAAAAGAGAGAGATAGAGATCATCATTCGGTTTATATATATATATATATATATATATATATATATATATATATATATATATATATATATATATATATATATATATATATATATATATATATATATATATATATATTATATATAGGCAAGAAATGGCATGATTAAGAAATTATTGGTACTGGGAGTGGTGCATTCATTGACATACTAGAAAATAGTATTCCATGAACGTGTCTTAAAGATTGGTACTTGGATTGTAGTATTTATTTTTCAGGTCTTAGATGTTTTACTTTTAATAAAAGTGATGACTTTGATCATCGACCACCCAACTTTCTGAGGTCAACATGACAAGGAAGCCCACTTTATTATTTTGAAAGTTAACATCTAATGATTTCCGTAAGTAATTATGAATGGTCAAAGAGAACCAAAAAAAAAAAATAATAATAATAAAGGCGACATACCTGTTCATTTTTTAATCTCTCTACCAACTTGGGTGTTGTATGACTTATATGTTAATGCTGACACTTCAGATAGGCGAAAGCAGTAGTTTTTAGCTCCCACAGTGGGGCTCTAGGTTCAGGTGAATTTCCTGTAGAGGTTTTTCGACTGCCTCTGGGACATTGTAAGCACGGATGTACCGATGCCATTAAGGACTTTTTCTGGTTTTGATCCCTACGTTCCAGGAAGCGAGGGACCTCAAAGACTTTAGACCCATTGGGGGTTGAAGAACGAACGTAGTAGTTTGACTGTAGGGCTTATTTTTAAAGTCATCATTATGGTTAGTAGCTTATTTTTAAAGTCATCATTATGGTTAGTAGTTTGGTTGGCTTGAACAAGTTCTTCTCTTCCTTTATTGCCTGAGAGGACCTTCCATTTTTTTGTATCAACTAGGGGTGAACAACGAGTCGAGCTACTCGACTCGTAAGAGAGTTTGAACTGCATCATGTGTTGAACAAGTCGAGCTTGAGTTCACGACTCATTTTTAAATTAAAAAACCGGTTTTCAAAAACGTCTCTTGCGTTAAACTCTCTTTTCAGTTTTCACTTTTCATTTTCGTTTTCTCCCTCTCTCGTCTCGAAACTTCTCTCTCTCGTTTTGAATCTTTTTCCCCATAGCAACCCTAACTCCTAAGATCCTCTGCCCGCGGGCCGCTTCAGCCTTCAACCTTCAAGGTCAGCCAGCAGCTCTGCTTCTGCCCGTTAGGGCTTTGCAGAAAACTCGTTGCCCCACCTCTTCTTGATGCTATGCAGATTTGGACTTTGGCGATCTTCCATTGCAGACATTCAGATGCAGAAAACTCGTTGAGCGGCACCTCTTCTTGATGTTGTGCAGACTCGGACATCGGCGACCTTCCATGACAGACATCCATAGGTACCGACTTGACACCATTCTTTCACACACTTTGTCTCTCTCGCTCTCTCATTCCCACTTCTCTGTGCCCAAAATGGAGCATTCCTGATCTTGTAGCTCAATTTTTTGCACGTTTGAAGTTGTGTTGATGTCTGCTTGTTTCTATTGGTCATTTATTTGTATTCTCTTTTCCCTTTTCTTCGTTTCAGGTTCATGCGCAGAATGTGTTTCAAGTTTTTGGTGAAATGTTTATGAGGGAGACAATGCACAGAAATGTTTATGTGGGTTTTCTTTTTCTTTCTGTTTGTGCTTTGTAGATCATTTTATTTATAGTTGAATGATTATGGGACTGTTGATTAGAGAGCTTACCGTGATGACAGTGGGAAATCTTTGGTTCTGAAATGAGTTCGTGAAGTAGAAAGGAGGATCTGGTTCTGGAATGAGTTCGTGAAGTAGAAAGGAGGATCTGGTTCTGGAATGAGTTCGTGAAGTAGAAAGGAGGATCGCAGGGAAGCAGAAATGAGCTTGTCGAGCCTTAATCGAGCTCGAGCTCGAGCTCAACAAGTAACTATGAGTAGCAAACGAGTTTGTCGAGCTTAATCGAGTCGAGCTCGTGCTCAACATCTGACTATTGAGTCGAGTTTGTGCCACTGTAGTCGAGCTATTTTTGAGCTCAAGCCAAGTCAAGCTCAAGGTTATATGTAGTCAAGCCGAGCTCGAGCTGACGGAACTCGAGCTCGACTCAACTCGTGTTCAACCCTAGTATCAACCAATGGTTGTTTGGTCCTAAGGTATAGTTCCACTCTGTTATAGCATCTACAAGCTTACCTCGAAAGTCATGGACTACATAATGAATAAGCTCTTGAATACAAGCAGCATTTGTATTAATGAAACTCATTCACGAACAAAATTTTTTGCCCTGTAGCTTGCTACTAGCCCTATCACTATAGAGGAGTAATATTCCTCCTCAAGTTTGATATGTCAAAAGCTTAAATCAGAGTAAATTAGACCTTCTTTTCTAATGCTATCGAACATTGGCGTTTCTATAGATTCTCGTGCAATAGGCATTAATAGTCAAGAGGATACCTTCTTCAAACGCCAAAGGAGCCTTACATAGGGAGACCTTCTCTGTCCCTATCTATTCCTTATGGTAGTAGAGATAGTCATCTGGAAGGTCAAATGGGAAAAAGAGAGGCATTATAGTATGACACATTGTCCCCATGACACTCCGCTATTATTTTTTTTTTTCGGTGCAAACGCGCTAGGGAATCCCCTGCCATTAATGATGATGAAAGAAATATTACGCAGAAAAAATAGCAATTGTACAATATCTACAATAATCAGGATCAACACAGCCTCTATAAGTCGAACAACTATCAAAACGACTTCATTAGAAAGAAAATCACTCAAAACATTGAGATTCCTACTTCTGCTATTAAATAGCATGAAATAGAGGAAAACAAGTGGTTAACTAGAAGAAACTTATCCTTAACCCCTAGTTTTTTACACTTTGCCTGTTCTTGCTTTCGCTGGTTATATTGTTAGTTGTTATGTTGCCAAAGTGCAAGTGGTTAACTAGCTGAAAGTTATCCTTAACAAAGATAAGGCCAAAGGCTAGATGCAATTTAATTCCAACCAAAATACCCTAACCAGTGGCGGAGCCAGCGTGGGGCAGGTGTGGGCGCCTGCCCACGCCAGCTCAAGAAAACTCCATGTGAAATGGAGTCTCAACCCAGCTTCACGCTTGTGTTGCCCACGCCAATATTTGCTTTATTTTTAAAATAACAGAAAATTTTTTCACAAACTATGTACTAATGCCCCATAGCCAAAAATTTCTTGCTCCGCCACTGACCCTAACCTCCCTTGGCGTATCTGAGCATGTTCTCAAGGTGTTATGTCCTTGCTTCAGGGGGAGATGAAAACATTTTCAACAATTTTAAATGTTGGATGACCCTGGTGTTGGTTCCAACCAAGTGGATTAACAACCCGACCCACTTCTGGGTTTGGGCCCCTAGTTTGGCGTATCCAAACCCGCCCTCTAACAATTTCGGCTCTAAAGGCTAGGAACCAGGACAACAATCTCTTTAATAACCCCCTTTATAAGCTATTGAAGATCACTCACAAATCTTCAATATGAGACTAAATTTTTAAGGTGTTACAATCCACCCCCCTTAGGCACACCTATCCGCGCATGTGGGACCCTAGATCCGAGTGTTGAACTGGTTCTAATACCAATGTTAAGAAAAATTACAGTGGAATTACACCCTTGATCAACTCTTTGGTCTGCGTAGCACTTTCTTCAATGGTGCCTCCAGTATGTGCATTAAGAGGCTACAGCAGAAAAAACACATTAAGAGGCTACAGCAGAAAAAACAGAGAAGAAGAAGACGGAAGCTGTGAGATAGTCATTTTAGGGTTTGCTTCTATGAAGCTCTGATTAAGGTCATCAATCAACCGGTAACCCTAGATCAAAGAATAACTGGGCATATATAGTTCCACATCATAGGTTTTTCTGTAGCCCAACGGGCGGTTACGACGAGTGAGAGATTTGCGGAGAGAATCAAGCTCGTAATTATAAGTGGACCCTCTTGCTGTTACGAGATGAATGGATAGAGCTGTTGGCCACCATCCAACATCTCTCACTTGGTCATAAGATTGTCAAATTGCTTCCACTATTTGCGGATTTCTTTAATCTTTAGTTATGAAGTTTTTCATAATTGGTTTGTCCATCGTAACTTGAATTTTTGTTCAAAAGTTTTTTATTGAACGGTTTTCTATCGCAACCTTTCAAATATATCTTAGCCCCATACGGACTACATGCTTGGCAAATAAATTATTAAGAGCTCTTTTTATTAAAAATGCTAGCAATAATATGAATACATATTTTATTTTATTTATATATCTGAAAACACAAGGCCAACCTGAACTTTCTTAATGTATAATGACAAACCAAATTTGAAAGCCCAACACACAAACTAGTATATATTGTGAGCAAATGGTATATTTTTCTTTTATTTTTTTTCATAATTACTTAACTCCTTTAACAATAACTGTTCCAAAACATTCATTCTAAATTCATGCAATACAAAATACGTATTAGCTTTTCAACAGAGCAAAGAGTATATTCAAATGTGCTTCCACTTTCCAAATGTTTATATAGTCATCAACTTGATTAACAATACATTTAATCTTTATTATGACTATTTAAAAGCGATCGTACAAGTACTTTTCATCTTGTATAGTCTTTATCAATGCACCTTTTCGTAGAAAGAATTTCACTTAACTCATCATTAATATAATAATTTCATGACCAAATATTTAAATAATAACATGCAAATAAATCGCTTACCGTCACGTTAGATTTGTCAAGTATTTCATAAAGTTCAAAACATAATTCCACTATCAAGTGCATAGAACAACAACTCAAATATCGCCATTTATAAATTAATTATCAAATAGAGAAGTTGGACTCAGTTGGTTATTTTCCTAACTGATCCATAAATAAATCCACAAAATGATAATTGAGATCACTAATAAGTTTCAGTCGGTTCATTATCAAACTGATTCTTAATCGGTTTATTGTCTGACTGCTTCCAACATTATTGGCCTCTTTGTTTTCTTGCAGCAATAAATTTTGGTAGAGACCATGCCTAATTTGTCCACGATGAAAAATCTTCCGTGTGCCTTGTTTGTTCCTTAATGTAACAGGCGTATAGAGTGAACTCAAAGATCAAATTGTTGTCTTGTTAGTAAACTTTTAGATATGCTAGGAACATGCAAAACGTTATCAAGTTTAAAATCATTTTGCCTATTGCACATACTCATCAATAGATTTAGACCCTTTCCTTAGGTCCTGGATTTGATTTTTCAGTTGCATCACCCTTGAGCGCGAGTGTGCTGCGTATGATTCTTTCAATGCCTTTCATATTTCAAGAGGCGTCTTAAGCCCAACTATTTGACTATGGACCTTCTCAGTGAGCGATGAAATGAACCAGATCACAAGCAGCTTGTCCCTTCTCAACCATTCTCTATATTCTTGGTTTACCTCAGTGGAGTCTCCTATATACTTTGGTGGAGCAGGACATCTCCCATTCCTGTGACTCATTAAATCATAAGTTATGAGGATGGGCTCAAACTGACTCCCACAACATACAGTTTTCTGCGTTCAATTTTATGCTTAGAAAATGTTGCAGGATGTTTGGAAATTGAATCTAAGTATTGGATGGATGCGTAACCGATGAACGATTTGTAGACGTGGACATGGATGAAGAAGAACTCTGAGTCGCCATGAATCAAGCTTGCTGCACGATGTCCAACTTGAAGCTCTGATACCATAAAATAATTTTTGGATCAACGGAAGAGACACACAACAACAGGTTCGGTTATTGCCTACGTCCTCGGAGAGGTCCAAGTCTGTTACTTCTGAAAAACATGGAGAGAAAACCTTGCCGGCCCATAACAGTGGTAAAGTGCTTGACGTTCCATTCAACTTTTAGGAAAGACAGCAATCGTCAGATGCCAAGACAACCACCTCACCTTGTAATTCTCTTGCTAACATAGACATGTGTTTCTACGATATGAAGATCAACAAACAGATGCATGATATGCACATCAAGAAACACATGCCATCTTAGAAGATCCGACGCCTTCTACAGCCACGCCAACCGTTAGTTATTTGATTAAATTACATTAAGCATATATCTTTCTTCTTTTTGTTGTTAAACAAGTAAAACTCATCTTCCTTTTATTCTATCGATGAAAAAACAAACGAAAAGAAAAATGTGTGAACAGATGAAACTAGCTGAAACTATCTAACACATTTCTTTATTGTTTTTCTCTTAACCATTCTTATGGTTACACCATGTAAAATATATATATATATATATATATATATATATATATATATATATATATATATATATATATATATATATATAAAGACGTCTAAAATATGTAGGTTGAGTTGCCACGTGACATCATACTTACGAGAAAACGGAAAGAACGAACATCGAGGGCTGATAGAGAAAGTTAACCAACCCACTTGAGTTGAGATAATTGGCGATTAGGGAAGAGGAAAATCACGTTCTGGTACAGAATATGGCGGTTGATGGAGACAGGTATTAGATTTAATTCAATTCCAAGGGATTCTGGAAGGTTCGTTTTGTCCCTCTGCATACCAAATAATTGAGGAGCATGAGCATACATTATATCAGCAAGGCAGGTCGCAAGCAAGCCATGCTGAAAAAATAGCTCAATCTGCCGCTGAAAGCATCAAAAAATGTTGTTAAAAGTATTATGAATCATTTTTATATCATAAACCACCGTTAATGCTACCATAAGAGAGATTTTTTGGCGATAGTCTGGCAATATTCATAATCCTACATATTTAAACTCCCCTCTTAGATTAAATAGACAAAAGCGTGAAAAAAAAGTATAGGCTTCGCGTAGCTTTCGCTTTCACGGGGACATAAAGGTCCAAAGTGGGTCCCGCTCCCCACTTTTCTTGGGCGGGCGGGCCCCTTGGTTGGGGATATTTATGCACGGAAGCTTTAGAAAATGACTCTACTTACTAAAAACAATTTATGTGAGCATCGAATGAATTTGGCACACTTGGCTGGATCAGCGATTGATGCGTGGGTGGTTTCTGGATCAGTGACTTCGATACGTGGTTCAAATCTCAAAAGCACGCGCTTCTAAAACAGCCAACCCATGCCCCGGCCGAACCATGTTGGCTTAAGAAAGGTTATGGGGTTTTACATTTTGAGAGGGTGCGACAAAGTCTCTCTATCTAGAATGGTTTTTTTTTTTTTCAGAATAAAATAATAAAAACCGGTTTTTAATAATTTATTCAATATTACAAATTGGGCGGCGCCTCAATTTGTTTCTCACAACAACAGGTTTTTCTCTCATTCAGAATCAGATTATTCTTGCTAAACTTACAGTTGGGTTCACAACCTGAATTTTACAAGGCTGATCCAGGCAACAGTTTCTTTTTTTTTTTTTTTTCTTTTTTGTATAATTGGGAAAAAGGAAAACTAGACTGTCCTTTAATTGCTTAACCGATGGCCTTTAAAATAATTTGTGAGATGCAAATGTGCATTTGATGCAGAAGCGCATAAGATGAGCTAAAGGTGAAACAAAAATTGAAAGATCTCGTAATCTACGAGTGGGTTGATCCATGCCCAAGCGCTCCATACTAGGGGCTGCTTGTCTCCACATGAATTTTATTTTGGAAAACGTGGTTTTTCCCTCTATCGATAGTTACAGAACAATTAATATAAATCTGGTTCTAATCCCAGATCCAGATGCACCTACACCATTACCTACCTAGGAACGAACCGAACCTATCAGGCCTCAAATTTAAAGCTGCGGACAGCCGTGTCTGAGGACCCAATAAGCCGTGGGCATACATACTTCAGGGTATAATACCATTGAACCCCGACTCGGATCGGACTTGGATATGGACCCACTTGGTTCGTCACGTCACATTCAAGTTCCAACTTCTCCGAGTAATTAAATGTGCACTTGTGCAGCACAGATGCATCCCATTAAATAACAACTCAAACATAAGGGTTGGCTTCGTCTAAAGCCCGAAACCCAAGCTATATTATTATTAAGACAAAAAATAATATTTAAAAATATATCAGCCGACCCAAACCGGCCCGGGCCTTTTTTTTTTTTTTTTGGGCCCCAACTCAGGCCCGATCAGGCTGGGTAACAGTCCCACTCTTAGAGAGAAGGGGTTTCCATTGAGAGGGTTTGTAATAGGGGACCGGAAGAAATTGAAGGCCAGTGCCTTCCATGGCAGAGAGAGAGAGAGAGAGAGAGAGAGAGAGAGAGAGAGAGAGATGTCATTCGTTAATCTGTGCATGGAGGGACGAGGTTGATGTCGAACCATAGGGTTGTCAAGTTTTCCTGGTTCTGCCTAGCAGAGTTCACATGGAAATAAACAATACTCCAGGCATTTTTGAGGGATCCCTAGGTCCTTAAAGGCAAGCAGCAATTTATTTATTTCAAGCATATTTTTTCCTGCGATTTTGTTACATGGAAAGGCAGCTGACTTTTCTCTCCCTCATCGATACTGCTTGGCGAAGATTTCATTAGCGTCTTAGCTGGACTTTGAAATTGTAAGATCTTTAGATGAGAATCTGAGGTTTTGTTATTCCTGTTCTTAATCATTCTATGTTTCGTTTTGTTTTTCTTTGAACTATTGCATCTCATTTTCTTCCATTTTGCTGTTTCTCTCCTGCAATTTTCCCTCCTAGCCTCCGTCTAGTTTTCATTTCTAGGGTTTTGTAGGAATGTGCAGGTAACCTAGCCCAAATCGATCATAGAAAGTCACTTCCTTTGTCCTCTTCACATAGTCTCTTATCACTTGTTTCATTTTGGTCCTTTTCTTCTTATTCTTTTATTGGAATTATTGAACACACTTGCACAATCGTTTCTTCTTCTTCTTCTTCTTCATGATTAGTTGAGACGTCAACCAAGTTGCCATAGAGCTGATACGGTAAGCAATCTACCATAGTATATGATGCATTATGATACATTTGATAAATATGTTTTGAGAAACAAATGCCATGAGACTCGTCTGAACTAAGAAATGATTTGTTTTTGAGTATTTGTATAACTACAAAACACACGACCCGCATGACACTGACTTAATTTTGGTTGTATGCATGTAATTCAAATTTTTTGTTGATATCCAAGTGTTTCCTGCTGATTTCTTAAGTAGAATTGGTGTGTCCCAAATAAAAACTGCTTCATTTGGATGAATTGATGGTGCATTCTTTAGTTGCAGCCCCTGTCTCTCTCCCTCTCCCTCTCTGTGTGTGTGGGTGTGTGTTCATAATATATATATATATATATATATATATATATTTGAGTCAAAAATACCATTCTTGGGTTTTTGCCCCAATTGCATTCAATTTTTCAGTTTATTCAATTGGCTAATTTTGAAAGTTCAGATCTATTATAGTATTTGCAAGTAAAGTGCATCACAATCTGATACAAGGAGTTGTATAGGTTACAATCAATTTTTGGTTAATTGATTTTATTTTGGGGTCTAAAATTCCAAATTGCATGTGAAGCATTAGTTTCTTTATGAAATCCAAATTAGAATTGTAATGAATCTCAAACATGTTTTGCATCTTTTTCCTGATCTTCATTTCAGTTTTAACCTAACTTTGCTCTTTTGAATGGATATGTGGTGCTTCCTTACAAGATGTATTTGGTTTTACGTGTCTTATGAAAATCATTGCTATTTGACTATAGATATATTGGTGTTATAAGAGTTTAATTTTTTGATGATCAAGAAAGAATGCAAAAGGATAGAAAATATAGTGTATATTTTTAGGGATTTTAGATATGAGGCCCTTCTTTTTAGATTTTCAGTCTATTATTTTCAAAGGCTATCTCAAAAAGGTAGAAACTTTTACAATTTTCTCTTATATATTGGGTTAATATTTATATAGAGCACTTTTAATCATTGTCACAAAAAATGTGTACGAGTATTATACGGTGAGGAAAAGACAAGTATAATAGGACAAAGTTGTATATCTCAAAAATAAAACGGGAAAATCTCAAAAAAAATTTTAAAGATTTAAAACATTTAATAATCCTAAAAATTATAAAAAATAAAAAATCATAAAAAATATGAAATAACCAAAAAAGTGGATATAATACACGTATAATATGCATTTTAGACGTGTTTTTTATTTTCTGATGTTTTTTTAAAAGACAGAAATAAAACTGCTATTATATGGCTGACTGTGTTGTGCTTATCCTCGTGATATTATGTCTTTATTTTATGTCACAATAAGGACTATCACTTTGGTTGTTTTAATTTTTATTTCCTGTCTTAAACATGTAGGGAGAATGAGGCGCATCAGGCAATTCTGCACCACCCGCTGAAGGAACTTGATTCTATGGACGAGGCTGTATAAAAAGTGAACTAATATATATATATATATATTGTTAACTAAAACTGTGACTTCATTTATAACTTCAATGGTCATCATTTGACTTCTTAAAAATCTATCAATCAGCTTGTAATATGCTTTTAGGTTTATCATCCTCTATATGAACATGGCAGTTCGGTTCACATAGTATAGATGTTCTCGATAAGCGTTTTTCATGCATAATATTTGGAGTCGCCACGTTCGTGACTGTGCAACCTATATCTAGATTTAACCCTTGACTGTGGTTATTTTTTGTAAGTGAAATAATAAAGCAATAAAATGGGAAGCTAACATAGGCTAAGAAGGCAAATGGGAGAGCTATTTCCTATCACGTGAACAACTTTAGCACTAGAAGTTAGTGTGCTGTAGTACCATGGCCTAAATAAACTTGCCCCCCTGTAGATCAGTTTGAGAGGGAAGAAAATGCCTCTAGTGAGTAAGGCCCTGTTTGATGGCAGGAAAGAATTTAACGTGGTAAATTTACCATGGAAAAGAATGCTGGAAAAAAAAATATGATGAAATTTTACCTCTTCCAATTTGAGGTTATGTTTGATTGCAGGAAAGTTTTTTGTAGGGTAAAATTAACTGTGCTTGGTGCAAAAGGTAGTTTTTTATATGGTAAAATTAACTGTGTTTGGTGCACAGGGTAAAAAATATGAGAGACTTTTTTCCTGATCGTTAGAAGTTGTTGTTTAGGAGTGACAGTCATTGATTAGGAGTGACAGTCATCATTTGGGCAATTTATATGCATCCAAGTCGATTTCCTTGCAACCAAGTGCATTATTAGTCTCCAAACTGAGGGTTAGGAGTATGCATGCAACTCCCAGCACGAATAAATCTAGTACATCGATTTGGCAAGAGGCACCCTTGAACTGAAGATTCAACCAGATAGATTATAGAGACACAATGTTTTGATCAATTAATCTACTCTCCATATATAATTGGTAATCGGTAAGGGGTTCCACAGAAAATAAGGAAGATGTCTAACAATCATGAGCACAAAGAGCTGTAGAAAACATGGAAGAGTGTTTGAAATATAAATATCTGTCTTAAACTAGGTCGCACGTAACGATAGTTGTTATAAATGTATAAGCACTGTTACAAGAAAATTGTTCCTTTCCAATTGCATAAAAAGCTATAAAATTACAGAGATGATGGACATATATTACATCACGTCATGCCAGCAAATTCATTGAGGGTAAAGATCACAAAGATATTTCAGCAAGGTGGAGAGAACAAATTGAGTGCAGGTCGAAATCACCCAAGGGCGACTAGAAACAAAGTTGGCACCTTTTGTTGGATAGTGGCCATTGAGCCCTATCCGGATTACGAGATTAACTCAAAAACTTCTCGTGAGATAAAGATCACAAGAGATAAAGTTCATCTTTATCTAAACATTTTCCTAAAAGATCTCTCACGCTAACTGCTGCTGTGATTTGGGAAAAACCTAAGGGGCTGGCTATTTATACCCATCAATGCTTAGTGTTTTGGTTAATCTCTAGAAGATTACCCGAGCCCCTTAAAAGGAAACCCCTAAATTTGACAGTATCCACTTGCTCTTCTACCTCTTCTTTCTCCTCTGTCTCTGTCTCTTTCATCTCTGATGTTAGTCACTTGAAGCCTAATCTGGAGCATCCGGTGTGAACTAGTTGAGGCGCTTGAGATGCCGTTCCGCTGACTTTACACCAACATTGGTAATAGAGCGCAGAAGATCAAGGTCTGGCACAGGTAAGTTATATTCAGACGATATCCATACACAAATAGTGTATGAACTTAAATGATTAGAGCATGCTAGATCATAGATGAAGAACTTTGCTATGTGTATGAAGTATGTGAGGCTAAAAACTTTCTGTGTGCATGAACAAGATGCTTAAATAATAAAAAGATCAGTTTGAATATATGTTTTTTGTGCATGTTATACAAGAAGCATGAGGATTGCAGATTGCTAAATGTACTTTCTGTGCATGCAAATTCAGAAAGATAGAGGCATTTAGTACACTATGCTGGTAGATATTGCATGTGTAAAGTTTTATGTGCCTGTAATCCTAGAAGACGGAGGTTATTTGTTTTAACTCTACTCCCTTTGAGAGCTTCTGATCTATGGCGCTGTAGACTAGAAGCTCTCTGGTGACAGACAACACTACTAATGACAGCCAGCGTTGTCGGCCTTGCAAGAGTAGAGAACCTTACAAGAACAAAAAAAAAAACCATGATTGGGATTTTCTTTTTCTTTATGAACCCTCTGTTGCAGCTGGAAAAATTCACTGTTATCAAATGCATCTGTTTTGTCCCTGTTGCCTTGTGTGTGCCTTTTTTTATCTGCTGTAGCCTGTGATTTTTAAAACAGAGCGTTGAAAATTTGATCGGAAGGGGCATAACGGTTTAGGGCTTCTGGTTCCCACAATTTAAAATACCACCACCACAAAAGTCCTATGGTTTAGAAATTCGACTCCTCTGCTCCTGCCTTCTCTACCGATGAGCAACAGTCGACCGACAGTCTGGAACCTAGTCGTCTTCCTTGTGCTAGAAGCTAAGATTTCCTCGTGCTGGTAGTAGGGAGGTGACTTGGGTAAAGGAGGAAGATGACGTTTGATGCTTCGCAGACTACCTCTTGACGTTCTTTTGGGTCTGCCGGTGTTGGGAGGTTGTCTTCCTCACGGTGGCAGCACAAAAAGAGCGATGGCAGATAAGGTATCTACCCAAACCCCAATTTGAGTAGAAAGGGCCTCAGACTGCTCTCTGCTAGTAGGACTCAGCTCCAGCCACCTTCTGTGGGGTAGAATGGTCCTCTCTCGGGTGGTAGTGGTGGAAGTCGGGCAAAGGCAGCAATGGTGGCGCGGGAGGAGAAACCCTCTGCTAGGGTTTCGCGAGAAGGAAGAGGAACTCTCTAGAGGATTGAGAAGCAAAATACGAAAATGAAATTTTTTCAGCGTAAAAGGGCTTTTATAGTCAAAATTTGAAAATTACAAAAACAGTCCACCTTTTAGGCATTATGTTCAAAAATGTTGTTACATGTTTGATAAATTAAAGCCGCAACATTTTTTGCTAAAAGATTTTTCAAAAAGAGGCTCGCGAAAGTTATTTTCATCAGAAACCAGGAATTTTAAAAGAAATTGCCTTGGGGTACTCTCAAAGTTATTATAAATTACTGAAAGAGAGTCCCGAAAAAATTATTTTGCAATTTCAGCAGAAAACTACAGTTTTATGGATAATAGCCGCATTTAATCTAAGCTTTGTTTGTTCTAAATATTATTTTAGAATGATGTTTGAGACCCCTTGATGTGATATTCATTGTAATGTTTTCCCTTTTTTTATTGTTCTTTACTTGCTATGAAAAATAAATTTAAAAATAACATCAAGAGTGAGAGCCTCTGAAATAGCCAAGACTGAGAAATTAAATGGAACAAACTTTCATGCATGAAAACATAGGATTATGTTGGCCCTAACTTTGGAAAGACTCATTTATGTGATCAACCAGCCTTTTCCTTCTTTAGGAGACAAACCTATAGATGAGGAAATAAGGGCATATGAGTCATTTACCACTCATGACCATATGGCTAAAATTATCATGTTAACTTTCATGAAAGATGATTAGATCAAAGTATTTGAGGATTGCCCAACAGCCAAGAAAAGAAAATATTTGATATCATTTCTTACAAATACAACACCACTACTGCGATGCAAGTGCAGTTACTGTTAGAACAATATAATTTCTATAGGATGAAAGAGTCAGACGGTGTAATGGACCATGTTAATAAGATGTTGATTATGGCTAAAGATTTAGCCATGGTGAGGAATGTAATATCTGACAACATGCAAATTAGCACAATCCTGAACAGCCTACTTCCTTCCTGGGATGTGGTAGTTACTGCCTTGAGTCTCCAATTTGATAATGTTACTTTAAAAAAGCTTCCTATACAGTTAGTTATACAGCAACAACATCTAGCCAAGAGAAAGAATGCACAACTGATGACCGTTCAGGAAAAACCTGCTAGTAGTTATGTACATGTAAGACCCAAACAATTTAAAAATCGAAACGATGACAAGTTCAATAGCAATTTTGCATGTACTAAGAAATCTCAAGGAACTGTAGTGAAATGCTACAGATGTGAAAGGCCTGGACATATCAAGAAGAACTGTAGGACAAAATTCTCGAATAAGAAAGATAACAATTGTCAGGACAACAACAACAAGAGGAAGCCGCAAGGGGACTCCAACAGAAAAGTCATCTGTGTCGTATCAGAATGTTTGTTTGCAGATGAAGATTTAACTTGTTGGTGGGTTGATTCAGGAGCTATTCGTCACATTGCAAAGACAAAGAAAGACGTGGTTCGCATGGAAGAACTGGGTCTAGGAACAAACAAGGTCTACATGAAAAACAACTCATATTGTGACGTCACGAGAATTGGGGCATATCGACTAAATGTTGGGGGTACTAGTGTCGTACTCAATGAGGTTTTATATGTCCCTTCTATGAGGAGGAATCTAGTGTCTGTCCCTGCACAGACTGAGAAAGGTTTTCATGTACGTTTTATTTAATGAAAGTAACAGTGGGAAAACATAGAAGAGCCATGTTCGATGAAAAATTTGTAAAAGAATATGGTATGTTCAAACTTAATGATATAAATGAAGCTTCTAGTTTTGCTTATTTCAACTGTGCAGTGAGTGTGAATGTAAACTTATGACATGAAAGATTAAGCCATATAAGCATAAAAAAGATGAAGACTCTAGCACAACAATGTTTAATACCTGACATAAATATAAATGATTTTGCAAAATGCTAGTCGTGTGTATACGAAAAGATGGCAAGGAAATAATTTTCGTCTGAAGTAATTCGGGCCACTGAACTATTGGAGATAATCCATACTGATATCTGTGGACCTTTTAGAGTTCAAACTCATAAACTCATAGTGACAAGTTATATTTTATAATAAATTTCTCAAGATTTGTTATATTTACTTTATTAGATGCAAGTTGGAAGTACAAGAGAAATTCAAGAAATACAAATATGAAGTCGAGAGACAACTTGAGAAATACATTAAAGTTGTAAGGTCTGATCGAGGAGGAGAATACACTTCTAATGAATTTTTCGAATATTGTAATGAATTCTTCGAATACTGTAAAGACCTTGGAATTAATAGGCAAAAAGACAATGCTTAAAACACCACAACAGAATGGTGTGGCTGAGAGGTGTAATAGAGCCCTCTTGAACATGGTGAGATTCATGTTGGTAGGTGTACAATTACCAAAAGTTTTTTGAAATGAAGTTGTGTTAATAGTTATGTATACAATAAATTGAGTGCCCTGCAAAGCAGTCCCAACCACTCCTTATTATGAGAGATGGACTGATGTAAAATCAGATATGAGATATCTGAAGAGATGAGAATCTGTAGTATACGTAAAAATTCTATATCAAAAAATGGACAAACTAGATAACAGATCAGTAAGATGTGTATTTATTGGATATCCAAAAGAATTCAAGGCCTACAAATTGTATCATTCAACTATGAGACATATAAAAAGTAGAGATGTAGAGTTCATAAAAGAACTCAATTATAAAGATTTTGATCCAGTTGAATATCGAAATGATACGTTGGATGATCTGATTTATTCAAAGGATCAGTCTGGTAATGAATCGACTGGAGATCAGCTTGGTAATGAACCAACTGAGCATGAATCATCTGAGGAACAGTCTGGTAATGAACCGACTGAAGATCAGTTAGGTAATTAACCAACTGATCCGAGTACCTCGTCTTCTCAACGGTTATGAGGTCATAAAAGACCTAGAGCTCATCATTCATATTTGAATGATTATTATGTATATCTAACAGAGGGGCTAACCATTTAGCAGATATTGACGAATGTCTGACAATCTGATATATGACGAAGTCATAAGCTCACATGAATCGTCAGATTGGATGATAAAAAACTCATTGGATGTAAATGGGTGCTAAGGAAGAAGTATAAAACTGACGGATCAGTTGAGAAATTCAAAGCTAGACTGATGGCGAAAGGTTTTTCCCAAAAAGAAGGAATTGATTACTCAGAAACCTATTCGCCGGTTGCAAAGTTTGCATCAATTAAAATAATTTTGGCTATGACAACATTGTATGACTTTGATATTTGTCAAATGAATGTGAAGACTGCTTTCCTGAATGGTGAGTTGAAAGAAACTATATATATGACTCAACCACTGGAGTATGTCATCAAGGAAAAAGAAGACAATATGTACAACCTGAATAAATTATTGTACGAATTGAAGCAGTCGCCTAGACAGTGATATTTTGCTTTTCATAATGCAATTACAAAACATGGGTTGGTTGCAAACCAACTAGGCCACTGTGTATATGTTTGGAAAAACGAGTCTTTTCTATATCCTGTCATTATATGTTGATGATATATTATTAACAGGAAATGATAATGACATGATAAATGAGTCCTGTTCTTTCAAGAAAGTCTTGACTTTTCAAAAGAGTCCCGACCTTTCAAGAAAGTCCTCAAAACAAAGACTTGACTGAACAAGAACTTCGAATGAAGGACTTGGGTGAAGCATCTTATATATTTGGAATAAAGTTCACTCGAGATAGAAACTCAAGAATCCTGAGTTTAAGCCAAGAACGATATATTCATTATATCTTAAAGAAATTTGGTATGTTAAACTGCAAACCAGTTGAGTCTCCTATAGCTAAAGGAGCAAACTTAAGTAAGAGTGATTGTCCTGGTGAAGGACAACAAAAATTAAATGTTCCATATGCACAAGCGATTGGCAGTCTGATGTATTTAATGCTTTGTACTAGACCAGACATAAGCTTTCCCATCGGTGTGATGATTCATTATCAAAATAATCGTGGATGGCCTTACTAGCAAGCTGTCAAAAGGATTTTTTAGTACATTAAAGGAATGAAAAGATTGAAATTGTCCTACCAAGCAGATGAGCTAACTTTAGTTGGCTATTCCGATACAGATTTTGCAAGCTTCAAAGATGATAGTAAATCAACTTCGGAGTATGTTTTCCTCTTTGGAGGTGGAGTGATAGCCTCGTCTTGTAAGAAATAGGGATATGTTGCTCAGCATACTGAGGAAGCAGAGTATGCAGCACGTAATGTTGCAACTACTTTTACTGTCTGGATAAATCGGTTCTTAAAAGATTTGAAATTAGATTTTGCGCATGAACCAGTTCAACTGTACTGTGATAGTCAGGCAGCGATATCTTTATGAAGAATGTAGTTGTTAGGTCAAAGGGTAAACATATAATGGTGAAATACCATTATGTTTATGAAAAGATTGAGAAAAATGAAATCTCGGTTGATTATTTGCCTACCAATGATATGGTAGTTGTTAGGTCAAAGGGGCTGGCTATTTATACCCAGCAAGGCTTAGTGTTTTGGTTAATCTCTAGAAGATTACCCGAGCCCCTTAGAAGGAAACCCCTAAATCCGACAGTATCCACTTGCTATTCTACCTCTTCTTTCTCCTCCATCTCTGTCTCTTTCATCTCTGCTGTTAGTCACTTGAATCCTAAGTCTGGAGCATCTGGTGGTGAATCAGTTGAGGCGCTTGAGACGCCGATCCACTGACTTTACTCCAACACCTTTGCTCTCAGGTGTGCTGCAGATAAGGCAGCATTTCCTCTTAGGTTGCTAGCAACAGCAGCCTTCATTCCCACTGTTCCCGAGTTGATAGAAAATATGGCCAAGGAAAAAGATGCAACAAGCTTGTCATGAACCCTTTTGAGCTATAGGCCTCATTCACTAAATTTAACCACGTTCTTGCTTTTGGAGTTGTGGTGCTGCCAACCAGCCTTGTTAGTGGTTAGTTTTGAAACTAATGAAAGAAAATTGAGAAGCTTCAAGGATGCCTTCATGCAACTTGTGCATCTTTCTTTAAGAAGGAATTTTAGAACCTGTTCAGCCAGCTGACCACCATTTATATGAGCTCCAAAAGAAACCTACTGGAACAACCCATCAGTGACTTATGTGCAGTCATACTCAAAATGGGCGAGCGCACTGGCATATTTAGGCATTAAGTGGTCCATAGTGATTTGCTGTTCACTCATCTCCTAGTTGGCGTGGATACGTGTGAACTATGTGGCAATTCAACAACACTAGAAGATGGGGTCTGCGGCTGTGGTGGTTGTGAGATAACATCACCGATGCCAAACCCATCCACTTCCATTCTATCCATCCCATCCCACATCATTTCAGCTGGAAAGAGTTAAGCACTTAACAAAATAATAATGATCATTATCGACATTAAATAACAGGATAATAATGACCTTAAAAAAGGGATACATTCTGCCTTCCACATATCAGTGATGCTGATACCAGGATCCATTTGCAGCCAATAATCCTCGCTCTGCAACATGCAAATCATCCCCTCAAAGTGACCACAAGTATGCTGCTATATTAATAAGGTACGACATGATTTTCTGCCTAAAAAAAGACATTGCAATTAGGATTCTGGTTTGGCTTTATATTCCAGAGCCCACGAACAAAATCGCCCAAATGGATTCTGCAATATAAAGTTGAGCCCAAAACATTCAGTTTACTGCTTCAAAAAACCAGATAAGAAATACCAACAAACAATCACCATCAACATTTTTTTCTTCCAAGTTGTAACAGCAAAACAAAAGCATAGCAGGCACCCACCAAGCAGAGCATGATAGAAGTGAAAAAGGGAAATCGTGAGAGGCATACCTGAGTAAAGGAGCAGCCAAGAGAGATAAACCCAAATTTCCTGGTGAAGATGGTGCCTGAAGACGTTGGGGAAAGAGGAGAGGAACGAGAGAGCGAGAGAGGAAAGGAACGCGAGATCAAGAGCCGACAGGCAGTGATAGAGGAGAGGAATGACAGAGCAAGAGAGGAGAGGAAGGAGAGAGCGAGAGCAGCGAGAGAGTGAGAGAGGAGAGGCAGCCAGAGAGCGAGAGGGGAAGAAGCGCGGGGAGAAAACTTGAGAGCCCTAACGGCTCTCAAAAAAATCTGTGTATCATAAAAAAAGATGTTACTATTTTCATTGCTTGTCGAAGGCTTCTCTTGCTAAAGTAAGCTGGAGCTGAAGTCCTCCAGCCATGCTTTTTTGCGTCGGGCTACGTGTGTGCAAAGCTGTGGAGGCATCTGGAAGGCTAGAGAGATCATATTTTGGCGACATTCCTATCAAAATTGGGGCAGGGAAGGCGGCATGCGCCGACAGGCGACAGGTACAGTTCAGGAATCTGAATTAATAGAGTGGGATTAGACTAGATTGCGTTACATTCAACTTCTTCTTCCTTTCTTTCTTTTTCCCCACCAAGAGTCGGGATTCAACTCTGATTCTGATATAATCTAAAGGTTCAACTTCAAACCCAGTTGGGTACAAGCACCAATTAAACCAAATACTATGAATCACAAAATTCAAGCTAGCCTAGATATCGTAGCTCGTCTGAACCATTTAACTTTGAGCTTCTTTAAAAGAAGTTTTGCACATAAGAATTTTGTGACTCCGAACCAGATTTTATGGTTCATAGATTTGGTTTAATTGGTAGTTATATATATATATATATATATATATATATATATACACACACACACACACACGAAAGACCTGTTTGTTTTAAGTTTTCTTCGTGTGTCCTGTTCGTATTTTTCTTTTGAACATGATGAGGCCAGGACAGAGCCAGAACCTTATGGTAAGAAGCATCAAGTGTCAAATTTTAAAATTTTAAGGGGCACTGATATGTAAATGAGAAAAATTGGTTAGAAATATCAATATGAAAATAAGAAGTTAGTTGGGGTCCATGTGGGCAATAGACCAAACGTAGCCCACCCCTGCCTCTGCCCCCATGACGAAAGGTTTATAAATGTTTTTAGTTAGTCAACAAAATACCAAAGAGGCCGAACATGATCTAGATAGTGTTTGGATCCATGTGCATGGTCAGTGGATACGGGGTGCCCCATCTTTGGTTTCTTGAAAGTTGAAACCAAGACGTGAGGCGACGACTATGCTTTCCAGGTATGCTGGGATAATCGGGGAAACCGTTTTCGGGAAATATCCAGAAATCCAGAACTTTGGATTAAATTTGTCAATAACGGTTCTTGTCGCATATTCAGGTAAGACAAGGCAAATCTCAAGTATTCAAGGGGCCAATCGCTCCGGTTTCAGATCTGCCTTTTTCAGAACATTGGGATCCAAACCTGCATCGCGTAAGAGCGTTAGAATATGATTCTGAAAGGTCAATAAGATATAAGCATGAAAAAATGAAGAGTAGGCGGCGTAACGTCAAAGAGCGATCCATATATAAGCATTACTGGATCAAGTATTTATGTAAAATCAACACGAATTTGGATCCATTTTCTGAAAAACTTGAGGGAAATCTTCGTCGGCTCGTGACAGTGTGGTAAAGTACTTGACGTTCCGTTCAACTTCTAAGAAAAGCTGCATCCTTCAGACTCCCAGCAACTCTCTTACTTCTATGGAATGAAAATCAATAAACGCATAACTAATTGGAAGAGCTGACGCTGTCTACCCGAGCACTGATATGAACATCAACAAACACACGACTATTTAGAAGAGACAACGCTTTATTGATAACAGTCCCTCTAAATGTTTGTTCAAAAAATATTTTAAACAAAATGAAAGCATCTTAATTTGATACAGAAACATGTTTTACTTTAAGTTGTTTTTATGAAAAATTATCATTTCAGCACCATCAAAATTTTGATGTTATATGAGTCATTCAATACTTTTAGTATAAAAATGCCATTAAATTAAACAAATGATTAAGTTAGTATATGTTTCTCATCAACATATTCTAGACATCAGATCTTGAAGGTTATATTATAGAGAAATCATCTTAGTCAATGTATTTAATCAGTTTGATTTTTGTCTCTCACCTAGTGGTTTGGGACTTACCAGTTACTATATATATATATATATAATGAGAGAGAAAGAGAATATAAGAGAGTTAGAGTTTATTTTTTCTTCAAGGGGACTAAGAATTTCAAAGGAACTTTTGAAAAATTTTTACAACGGTTTTCCCAAATTTTTCACCTTGGCCCCCAACTTAAAATTTTTTATCAGTAAATAAATGACTTATGTCTCATCCATGTCAACACATACTTATGATTACAATTATTTAAATCAATCTCTCTCTGTATATAATTACTAGTTAATCATTGAATAAACTGCAATTGAAAGAATAAATGACTGAAAACTCAATCATATGAATATATACTTGTGATTACACATTATTTAAATGAATCTTTATAAATATAAATATACAAGTTAAATAAAATGGATCAACTATAATTGAACAAACCAATGACTTAAATATGTTTATCAATATGTACTAATGATTGCAATCATTTATGTGCATTTATATATATATATAATTATAAGTTATTAAAAGTAGCCTTTACTCTCCTTTAACCACAGCATAAAATCCCTATGGATATTTCTCGAGACGTTTGAAATTTGAATAAGTGGCCACCTACCAACTTCTAGTCCAAATAAGAGCGCTATGCTCCCTGAAGAATCACATAATCATGAGATTAAAAGGCAAAGCTAAGCTGTAAGAGAATATATTTTTTACAGGCGCTTTTTATGGTTAAAAATACTTGTTTTCAGCTCATTAGAAACTTTATAGAATTTTATTTCTGCTTATAAATTGGTAATTTAACATTGAATATAGAACATGCACATAGAATTTCCTGATTGTTACAGCTCCCCAAGAGCACGATCCTTTATCTTTGAAAGGGAAAAAGAAAATTAAATTCTAGGAAGATGGTAACTAGGTGCCTGACATAATACGAGCTGCCCAGCAGGAGCAGAGCCAAGGGGGCATCTGCATGGCCTCTCGTCTCACCTCAAAAATCTTTTTTTTTAAATTATATGTAAATTTTAAAAAAATTCACTTGTTTTATATAAAAATTTTGAAGAATGATATTTGGGCCTTGTTAAAATTTGGAAACTTTAATGTGATCTTGTTCATCAAAATTTTTTGGCTCTATCCTGCACTTACCCTGAATGAAATGGACGAAGGAGAAAATGAAAAAGACAAGCAGCGGAGGCCATAGAGAATTATTGGCTATTAGGAATGAAGGAAAACGACGAACTGGTTCAGGATGGTCGTCGATTGGGTCCACAATGTGGGTGTCCTATCCTGCAGCCGCCTGACCGCTGGTTGACATGATTGATGCACATGCTTAATCAAAAGATGCTTCGAATTTTTAGTTGAACAGTAGATTACTTCATGAGCCATGAGAACTGTGTTGCGCACACCTGGTTGGCTTAGCGACCAGTAAGTAACCGGTTGTCAAAGACATTTATACAAACTACAGCAACATTAGGACTAACCCCATTTAAGTGGAAGCTTTTGTAACTTGTTATTGAAAAATTTACTCCGCAACAAACCCGTGGGGGTTAGGAGAGTACCTATCTTTAATATTAAAAAGTGTAGTCACGTATTTAAGATTGTAAAGAATTTTGAAAAACTTATAAAAGAGGTTATTAAATAATTTGTTCCCATGGGTTTTAACAACATTGCCTTCCCATTCAAATTGGGCTGTGGTCCAACTTAGATGGGTTTTGTAGTGCAAGTTTCTTCATATTACCCTTTTCCAAAGTTGATTACTTTATTCATTTGTAAATGCTTCATGGCCAGTTGGATTCACAATCTGACTTTTATAACAGTAATTTGAAGGAAAAGGTTTTTGTACAATAGAGAAAAAGAAGACTCGACCGTCTTTTCCTTGCTGGATGATAACAGAGAGATGCAAATGTGAATTGGGACAAGAAGTGCACTGAAGCAGAAAAAGCAAAAACCGAAAGCTCTCGTAATCACGTGCCACGAGAGTAAACTAAACTACGGGCTGCTTGTGGATCTGTCGGCTTATCCAGATCCAAGTAATTCATACCAGTGGCTGTTTGTTTGTCTCCCGCATTTGAATGTTCTTGGGAAAACGCCAACGTTTTTCTATTTGGTATGGCTACATGATAGTTAATCTAAATTGTTTGCACATGCCATTCCTAAGCTTGGGTTTGGGCTGGACCGACACCTGAAAATTGAGTCTTGACCGAGCTTAACTCGACATCCAAGCTTGGCCCCAGCTCAGTTCTTCAAATATGAAATAAAAAATTTTAAATATACAATATATATATCATTATTAAATAAATATAATATTAAAAAATAAATCAAGCCAAATTGGGTTCCGTCGAGCCAGCCCAGGGCAATTTTTTGGACCCGATCAGGCCAGGTACTCGGTACCCATCAAGTACCTGGGTCTGACCTAGCCATTTTCTCACAAAACAAATCTAACAAGCCCCGGACCGAGGTGTAAATTGTGATTTTTTTTTTCTTTTGGAGCATAAGGAGCATAAATAGCTTATATTAGGAGAGTTTGAGATGATTATTCTCATTATTTGGCATGTTATTCATCTACATTACAAGATAACAAACATGAAACTCGAGTTAAAGGATATAGTCAGTGGTGGTGAAGGTAGAAATTTTTTTTTTTGAAGGGAGATTGATTCACAGGTTTTCTTACCTAAAAGGACATTGTAAAGATTATAGGATCTTGGTATAAAAATAAAAGAAAAATGAAAAGCTGGAGTGCCAAGACCAACCCGCCTCCGAATACAGAGTAAGTATATTTTGATGGTTTTATGTGTGGCGGATTTTCTTAAATAAACATTTAAAAAAGGACCTGGTGACTCGAATATGACTGAATATGGACTCGCCTCCTTGTACGGTTGATGCAGAAGTTTGATGCTTCCTCAAAAGTTAATAATTTCATAAATTTGTGAAAATCGATGGGACCCCTTTACTTGGGTTTGCGAGCCGGTGGTTGTTGAGATTCTTGAAGTTCATCTTAAGGACGTAAACAACAAAATTTGCATGGTTTTTTTTTTTTATATCACATTTAAATGGTAGTCCAGAATCTTAGGCGCAAGATAAATTAGGTTATTGAAAACTTAAACTTCTGCAATTTTTTTGAAATCTAATTACACATTAAAAAATTGGATTAAATTAATTGACATTTTTAGCTTTTCTTTCACAAGGACCACAGTTATATGATTAACATTTTTTTCTGGAAAAATGTTAAATAATTTAACTTTTAAGCAATTTCAGCTTCACCTTATTTTTTGTTTGTCAATCCCGCCGGCATCTGACATGAGAAATTGGTGTTGGCGCACAAAATGACGAAAGAAGACGCCATTAAAGTACAAAGGAACATAAAAGGATGCTAATTACAATGTTAAATATGATAAAGGCAATACAACAGATAGAAAATACCACTTTTTTTTTCCACGTAAAATGACATCTTTATTCTCCCTTTCTCTTTCTCTCTCTCTCTTTTTATATATATATAAATATATAATAAAACCCGTAAAGCAGCTGCTTAATGGACGATCATATTCAAATTGGATATACTTTGAATAAAATTGTTTTTTCATATATTCACATATTCAAATACAAATAAAGAAAAATCGTACTAGAATCTAAATCTGAAATCCAATTTCACAATCCAATCAAAATCTTATTCTTACATTTATCTCTCAATCAAAATTTCGATCTGAATTTGGACAATTTTCAAAATAGAAGAGCATTATATAAAAGATATTTGTTTAAAAGTAAATCTAATCTGAATCTGTATATGAATCCAATTGGATATTTGTGTATATATCCAAATATGAATCTGATCCAATATCATTTCTTAAACCCGAATCCAATTTGATTTCTTGAACATATATTAAACTTTTTCTTTTCATATCTGATTTTTTTCTTTTTTTTTTTTTAGAATGGTTCGGTCATATATCAGATCCAAACCATATATATTGGCATCCCTAATAATGGACATGTCTGGGCATTCCTCTATGGTTGGCATTAAAAGATGTTTGGTTATACATAAAGTTGTAAGTTATAGCAAATTAAATCCGTACTTTCTTAACCCATTCCACGATGTGCACATACATTCACATTTGAGTCGATGGCAGCAACTATTTTCTTCTCCCCACGAAAATCAAATGGTTGTTGTTACGGCATGTCTGGTTGCTGAATGATTCGTAACACAGAGCCTGCACCGCACAACACCCATTCAAACACGGTAAGAAAAATCTTGAATTGACTCTTGAGGTTCAACACATTATTTATAAAGGTACATGATATTTGTATCAGAATTGGGAAGGCGACTACAGGTAAAGATTCAGAGTGCAACGGGAGTGGGATTTGGAGCAAGATTGTGCTCCATTCAACTTCGTTTTTTCCCTTTTTTCTCCGTAAGAGTCCCGATTCAACTATGATTTGATACAAATCCAAAAGATCAACTTCAAAAACAATTGGATGTACAACAATTGATCTAACCAAATCCATATATCCATAAAATCGTAAAGCTGGTCTTGGATTCATTAAGTCAAGCATGGATTTAACATTGAAGTCACATAAGACCTTTGGCTTTTCTATCAGCAATTCAAGCGTAGACCTAGTTTGAATAATTTAACTTTGATTCTTCATAAGACCTTTTCCAATATTTTTCTACCAAAAATTTACAAAATGGAGTATGAAACAATGGATTTCAGAATAAAACTGTATTTTCATATAGATATCTTTTTCTTTTTTTCAAAATGTGCCCAACATTATCTCCACAACAAGGAGATGGTGATAAAAGAGCGTTTTTGAAAACTATAATTTGTTTAGAAGTCCTGTTTTAAGTTTCCATGGTACATGTTGTTCTTGTTCGACATAATGAAGGGTTTAAATGTGCCTTATCATCGTTTTAGACTTGAAATATATTCACATCTAAACCTAAGCATTGAATTGTTACTCTAATTAGACCGATTGTCGATTCTGAATCCATTTTTTTAACTTGGATCTTGTACAGAAATCCAGGTCCAAGTGCAAACTGGTTGGGGTTTGGATTCCATCGCATGTACAGGCTCACCATCGAACTCAAATCGAGTACGTATCTAGTTTGAAGTCCAATCAATAAATTAGATACAATCTAATTAAAAATAAATCTTGCTAGCGGATCTTGTGCTAGTCAGAGCTGAACTAGGTTTTAGAAAATAGCGTTTACCTTTGAGCTGATCCAAATCCCACTAATACATAATACCGAATAAAAGTAGATAGATTTGATTTAAATATAAACTGTTTAAATCTCCACCTTATCGGTTAAATTTTCAAGATCACAAATTTCGATCTATCAAGTGAATTAATTAGGAAGAAGAATTGATTTCGCTTGGGGTCATTTCTATCGCCGAAGGTAGTTTGCTTTGTTTTCATTCACTCTTAGTACGTTAAATATCAGTAGTACTCAAAAAATTGCCCCAGTATAAAATGGGGCACGCACTTAATTAGAACGTAGTGATATTGAAATTAAAGGAGGATGACTAAATCCTTGTGCATGGAACATCGGAATAAGAGTTGGCAATTGGTGGTCTAGCGTGACACGTATCATGAGTCAATGAGAGAACCTAAAAAAAAAAAAAACCATATATTCTACAAATTTTAAAAATATAAATATTCCTAAAAAAGATCATTTTAAAATCCTAAAAAAATCCATATGTCCCGTTGCCTCACACTGAGCTCCGCCCTAACCACCTGATGTAGGCAAGACAATTTAGTCATTTAATTTGTAGATATTGCACTTCACAAGTCAAATTTAAAAGATGTTCTTCAACGTGATTTACAAGATTGAATACTCCTAAACATAGTGGAAACCTACTCACGGGTACTCTCACATCCATGCTTTTTGTAATGTTTACTTAGAGAAAACCTTTTGCTAGGTCATACTCTTATGCCTTTAAGGTTTTGGATTGTTTCGGAGCCTGAGTAGTCTTATAGTACATCTTTCAACTTGAGTGCTGTGTTTGTCACTGTTTGACGAAGAATATACTAAAGTGTGACAAAGATCATGGGAGTCCAACCTCAAACGCCATCGTAAGTGTGAGTTGCCTTGCCGCCTGGTTGGGCTAGGCTACATCCCTTGAGGTGTCCCACATCCTCGTTATTCAGCAAAAATATATAGGATATTCATTGTAAAAATTTGAAAGCCCCTACCAGGGGTTGAAGACATTACAACCTAGATTTAGCAAAAGAATCTCTAGGTACCTCATGACCAAACCCATCTATGGAGACTTCTTTCAAGTTTGACATCCCTATTATGATTGTGCTTTATTTTGCTTTTGAATTAACTTCCAAAGATACCATATCATGGTGTAATACATTGACTTCCAACATTACCCATGTTTTTATCCATGAATTTTGGTGTACTTCGGATGTCAGACCTCTCTTCTGATGCTTGAACAAGATTTCTTTCTAACTCCAAACTTCTTATATATATGTGGTTTCATATCTCAATGACATACTTGCAATTGAAAAAAAAAGAATCGTCCTCACAGCTAGCTTCTCACAGAACACATCTTGATGCCTTGCAGAGAACCCAAATTTCTCCATCCTTGCCTTAGAGAGCAGTTTCCCTTTGTGACGTAAGCACAACATCCAGTTAGCTCTTGGAAAGCCATTTCCCAACCAGATATATTTCATCCAATTCTCTTGAACATGACCTCTAACACTGATCTTCTCACAAACAAATCCCATTCATGGAAATGCTTTTTGTCATTTATGCTTCTTAACATATCTTGAAAATGAAAAAAAGGCCTTCTGTGAAGAAAATAACTAACTATATTGTCACAAGGATGAGAAACATCCATGCCACAGGATTGCATCAACTTCAACCTGCCGAAAATCAGAGGCAATATTATTTTCCTTACATTATGAGGCTCCCTTTAGCCCCTAAAGGTGAACTAGGCTTTTGACAATCACCTTTCAGGTAGATGAGCATTTGGATAGATTTAAGACAGTTCAAAGGCTGTGAGGGCTCAAGTACTTCCATTGGCGTTTCCTTGGGGGACTGAGACCACCGACGTATTGCAAACAAATGGGTATGTACAACCAAAAGGAAAAAAAAATGCACAGTATTTTATGCATCAAGGTGTTTACATAGCAAACAACCAAGTGAGCCTTTCCATCTGCGACTTTTAGGGTTTCGGTGGACCTCATGCACCACCTGGCAGTTCTAGACTCTCAACTTGTCGCCCATTTTTTTTCAGGCGAATCTTCAGTCTGTTGGACTTCCTTGGACACATGAAATTGAAACCTGCAAGAAAGATAAAGAAATGGAAATGAGAGAAGCATGTAACAAAATTTCCACTTCATTTCATTTCCACAAAGGGTGTATTGCAAGTATATATAGTATCTCACTCACTCTCCTTACAAGAAATAAAACATGCATAATTGTTGTAGGAAAAAATGTGGGCCCAAAATATAATTGAAGCTCAAACCCCAATAATTTATGCTGAAAATCCGAGAGAGTCTTGGTGCCCCAAAATCTTAAATAATAAACTTGAAAAGCTTATATAATGAAAACTCAATAACCAAACCAAGATAGCTCACAAAGTGAACTAAAACCCAACAGCCCAAAATAATCACAAAATGTAAAATACTTTATTCATCAAAGTAAGCATTACAAAGGGAGACCCAAAGAGACTCACCTAAGCTCACTTAGTAGCATTCACACCCAAGCATTCCCACACTACAAAGACACACACACCAGCTCATGAAGTGCGCACACAAGAATCACTCACTTGAGGCTCTCACACTTAATTCTTACTCAGTGCTACACACAATGGCCACACCCTTATTTATAGGAGGGGAATGTCGGTGGTGGAGGATTCCACCGTATTCTACAACATATAAAGTAGCACATAGTTTAACTGAAAAATTAAGAAGCTCATCAAGGACTTGAGTTCTATTTTTCTAAAGAGTCATGGTGACCCTTTACGATCTCCCTCTCATTACCGACTCTTTACTCGTGACATTTAACATTCTTCTAAGTTTGGTGAATGTTTGTACTAGCAAGACTTTGGTGAAAATGTCAGCGATTTGATCTTCTAAAGCAATTGTTTGCAACTGTATTTCTCCTTTGAACACTTTTTCTCTCATAAAGTGATTTTCCACTTCTATATGTTTTATATGAGCATAGAAGATGAAATTCTCTACAAGTCTAATAGCGCTTTAATTATTGCAGTAGAGTCACCTTGCATAATCTACATCTTGTTTAATGTCTTCCAACAGTTGCGTCAACCAGACACATTCTTGTGATGTGTGAAGTAGTGCTCTATACTTTGGTTCTGTTGTAAACAACGAAAGTGTTGGCTATCTTTTACTACATCATAAAATTGCACCACTTCCAAAATTGAATATATATCCAGTGGTTGATCTTCAAGTCAACAAATCTCCGGCATAATCTGCATCACAGTGACTAACAACTGTTATCTTTTGACAGATTGTGAAACAGAGGAAAGTCACCCTTTTTTGCATATGTAGAAAATCAAAGTGTGGACCAATATTTTGAGTTTTTTCCAATTTTCCATGTAATTTTGGTTCATTGCATTTTGCAAAAAAAAAATCTTTGGAGATTTGGAAGTTATTTATTTGTTTAAACTGATTTTGTTAAGGAATATGAGGCACAAATAATTCTACACATAGAAAAAAAAATCCATGTTGTGAACAAGAATGAACACTCACTTGACATGGTTGTGCCACTTCTTAACCAACTAGGAGGATGTTATGCAGTTGAAAATTACTCTTCTTCAACAAAACAAAGAACAATTGTGCTGCTTCTAGGTGACCACATCAGAGATCTTAGAATCCCAGATGGTCTGAAGTATGAGAATCACATATTTATTGGGTTTTTGTATGGGCTATTTGAATTGGAAGAATTGATGAAACAAATGATTGATGATTTACAGGTCTAAGCTGAGAGTTTTCCTTATGTTTGTTATTTGTCATTTCCAGCAAAACAACATTGAAGCTTAGAACTTTATTGTGCCTACTGCATTCTTTCATTAGGAATGGCCACGACTGGTTCTAGCTGTTCCTAAAAGTCTACTTTCATGAAGAACTACATCACAATGGATGATTAACTTCTTTGAAACATGATTATATGAGTGATAACCTTTAGATTCATCATTATAGCCAACAAAAATGCATTTTTTACTATTTTTATTTAGCTTAGAATATTCACTTGCATCAATCAATTTGTAGACAATGCAACAAAAAATTTTCATGCTACTTAAATTGGGTTTTCTCATGTTCCATGTTTCATATGGGGTTTTGTTTTGAGCCATCTTTATTGGTGAGAACTTTAACAAATAAATTGAGATCGTTACAGCTTCTACCCAAAAATTCAATTGAGGATGTTTGGCATTTATCATGCTACGAGCCATTTTCATAATTGTTTTATTTTTCTTTTTGGCCATTCCATTTTGTTGAGAAGTCTTTTTAATTGGCAACTGCCTGCAAGTCCCATTTTGCTTGCAAGATTATTAGACAAAAATTTTCCTCTTCTGTTAGTGCATAAACTTTTAACAGTTTGGTCACTTTGTTTTTCAACTAGAGCTTTGAACTCCTTAATTTGGTCAAGAGTTTCATATTTGTGGGAGAGAAAATAAACTCAAGCCATACAAGAAAAGTTATTAGTAAATAACACAAAATATCTATTATTATTCATTGACGGTGCCTTCAATGGCCTACATAAATCAGCATGAACTAATTCCAAATGGTTGACAGCTCTCCAAGCTTTGCCAACTAAGAATGACAACTGATACACATAACATTCATAAGCTCTAGTATGTGGCACAATCAAAGGAAACCCCAAAACCATTTTTTTTTCACTAAGCAATTTCAGCCCATTAAAATGCAAATGACTATATCTCAAGTGCCAAAGAGTAGACATATCATTAACCTTAGAAATTAAATCATGACGATCAAACAAGAAGGTTCAATAAGAAATACACAATTTTATGTCATATGAACTTCAGCAATAATTTTTCCAGCCTTCCTTATCTCACATGTGTCATCTTTAAAATACTTGAATAACCACTTTTGTATAAGTTGTCCTACATTTAGAAAATTTTGTGCTATGTAGAATACATAATATACATCTTTCATGAGTTTTTTGTTTCACTAAATTCACATGTTACTTCGACAATGTCTTTTTACATAATCTGAATTGATGATTGTTACTCAGCCAAACATTTAATTTCACTGGCTCATCAATGTTTTTAAATAAAATTTTCTCAATGATCATATGGTTAGTACAACCATTGTGCAAAAACCACATATGTTGCTACTAATGTTTAAATTTGTACTAGTGAGAAAACTCTTCTACCTCAAAGTTTGCTTGTTGCATGGCATTTTTAAAGCAGTTTGCTTTCAAATGACTAATTTTTTTGCAAAAATAGTATTGCTTACCTCTTAAATTTGGTTGCTCAAATTGTTTCTCTCACCATTTTTGTACCTTTGATTGTTTGATCTTCTAATGGCCTCCTCCTCGACTATGACAGCTGCCTTGATAACCTCTATGTCTGTGACCTTTATTTTTATTTTTCTGTTCACTACAATTAGCCCCCTTATTTTCAACCTTTGATGAACAAACTGTCCAATCATGCTTTATGTGCCCCTAATTGTTCTTCATGTGCCAACAAAGAGCTCATTAATTAGTTCAAAGTATAACAAGAAAGGTCCTTAGACTCTTCTATGGCTGTAAGAAGAGGCTTAAATCTTGGTGTTAAACGTTTTAAAGCTTTCTCATGTCTTTGATTGGTAATAGTCTCCCCAAATGTCCTCATTTGGTTAACAATGACAGTAAGTCCAAAAAATGTTCCAAATCACCTTTGATAGATGATGTTTCGAATTCTCTCTATAGAGTTTGAAGCTTTACTACAGTGATTAATTTTCTTTTCAGCATATAACTATTGCTTCAATATAGCCCACGCCTCATTCAAAATTTAGTTGCATTTGCAATCCTTAGAAATATGGCACCTGATAATGCTTGTTGTAGCACCAACAATACCTTAGCATCTTTCTTTACATCACCTAATTCTTTATTCTTTACTGGAGACTTGAAGGATTCTGCTTCTGCATATCCACTCACAACAAGAACCCATAAATCTTGTGAAATGAAAATATATATATATTTATATTTATATTCCAAATTACATAATTCTTTCCATTAAAAATGGCACCAAGGACTGCAATAAATTCAATATATTGAGATATGTGGTAATTTGATTACCTCGATGGGCTTCAACTTTCTCAATGGACACAACTCACCCTAAGAAAACTTCTTTCCAACATCAACGCTTTTGATTTAATGTTTGAACCTTGCTACACATTGTTGGCACCAAACTTCACTTCATTGGATTTTGACAAAGTATTGCAAGTATATATAGCATCTCAGGCACTCTCCTTACAAAAAATAAAACGTTTACAATTATGACCATTTACTCACTTTCACTCTAGCCGTTACCCTATTACTACTGCCCCAGAAAAACACTTAGCTATGTTAACCATAACTAAGAAAATTAAGAGAATTTTCAACCCTTGCATGAACCATAACTAATACTACCGCGACACTATCAACGCATATAATAACCACCTTGTTTTAATTGTCCACTAACACCATAACGATGCATGCCCTTCATGTTCGGCACATCAATTCACTCAGTCACCCGGATGCTCGAGGCTCTTCAAGTTCCCCTTCTTTCCTCTCAGGTTAGTGCGTGGGAATCCTTTTTGGTGGATCGTGTCCAAGTTGTTGAACGGATCGCTTCCCTGCTGTTTCCACCATGAAGAGGGAAAAAAGGCAGCACAAAGTTGCATCACTCCATGTAGATCTTCTCATGTTAGCACCCCGACCTCAACTGATTTTTGAGTTGCCGTTTTGGTGCAGTACTGTTGGGGATTTGGTGATTCAGTCTGACACTTGCTTTCAAGAATTGGGTTATGGCTAGTGGCAGAGTCAAAAAAAAAAAAAGGGCTGGAGGGACACCCATTTAGAAGTACTCATATCTAGAGGGGCTCCTACATGTATATAAAAGTAAATATTTAAAGATTCTTATATAAAAATCAAAAATTTTAAGAGGCTGGTGTAGGCAACTGCCGGCACCAGATTACATGTGACTCTGCCACTAGTTACGGCCTTTCACTACAAAACAAATCAAGGATTCACAGATGGCCTAAAAACATCGGTACACCAGTAAAAAGCAGCATTTGTAAAACTTTTACTGACATCTATAAAGGTTATGGGTGAAGAGAATGTTGGTGGAAATGATCATCGACATTCTCATGGCACGCATTGCTACAGGTGTTGGTATAGACATCATCACTGACGCGTCTTAAATGTAGTTAAACAAATAATTACTGACGGCCTTTTCCAATAATAACGATTCTTATCGACACTCACACGCTACCGGACGTTGGTAATAGTTTGACTAACGTTGAGGAAAGCATCGGTACTAATATTTATCGACGCAATTTCATACAGCCGATGTTCATCGATGGGTGGAAGTGGACGCTAGGTGAAAATCAATCTTCACTTACACCACTTTCTCGAAGTTGGTAAAAATTGACTTTCACAAATAGCCATTTTTCCACCGTCTGCCCCAACGAAATCAAAATCCCAACCCCGGACACAACAGCCATGAAGAGCAGCCCCTCCCGGCATAGCCTGTTGAAGTCCCTAGTGAAACGAACATATTCATCTCTTGCACACTTCGATCTCAACCTACCCCACGCTTCCGAACACTTGGAATCGAAAATCCCATTCGCAAATATCGCCACCTGATTCTTCGGCAAAGAGCTCCGGAACGCGCCATTACCGAAAGCCAAGAAGGGGGCGCGCCTTTCACATCGCACAACCGAGAACTTCAGGTAAGCTCCACGATCAAAGTACCTCAAGTGGGTGCACGAGATTAACCCTCTGTTTTGATTAGGAAACCCTAGAAACGCGCTGCCATTAGGGGACCAAGGATTCAAAACCCTTAGATGCCCAAGAAAACGGCCCCACTTCCATAATCCCCATGATGAAACCAGTTTATCCTCTATTGAAACCCAATGAGATTCCTCCAACAACGCAATGATAGGAAGAATTTGTGCAGTGTGGAGAAGGAAGAGAGACGGAGTCACACGCTACAGTTGCCACGGAAGTTAGAGAGGAGGAGGACGAAGATGTGGATGTGGAGGGAAAAACTTAGGAATTTGCCATCGTCCAACCTCGTCCTTTGGATTTTTTAGGAAATAGGAAAGCCTCACGAAACGGATCTCACCAGAAGGGACCAAACGGATTTTTTTAGGATTACCAAGTTTGAGTGAAGTCCTACGAATTAACTTTAAACCCATGATTTCGAAAATGTTTCTATTGTTATAGGATATCTATATGAAAGTAAAGAAAAGTTATGGGGCTGGTGTGGGCAGTTAGCTCCACGACTGCCATGCCCCCAGGCCTATGTTAGCTTCCGCTCTCGCATGGGCACAATGATTACCAGGTTCAAGCTGGTGTCCTGGTACATGTCAAGATTTATATTCAAAGAAATTGGGCAGCTTCTTTTTTACACCAAACCTTTGTTTTCCTTGACTTATACGTGCATAATCTAAGGGAGCGTTTGATATACCCATGATCACGGAAGTTTAAAATCAAAATGCTCATTTTTTAAGAAATGATAATTATTAAATAATTGGGGTATTTTTTTTAGAGAATTAAGAAATTAAAACCTGAAATTTTGATTTCATTTTGAGAAATTGTGATTATGAAATCTTCATTCTTGAAACAAAATTCTAAACCACTAACAACTATTCATGTCGCTGAACTACTAAACATAAACTAGAGAATGACTATGAAACAACATCACTATGTATCTAGCAGGATTACAAATTTTCTGGATATGGTTTGGTGGATTGACATTTTCTGATGTATCAAACTTGTTTTAGATCAAATCGCTATAGTGCGTGTGATAAGAAGTTGTACTATTAGAACAAAATGTTCTTAGAATCATGACTCATGAACACCCATTGTGGGATTCTTAGAATCATGACTCATAAAAATAATATATAATAATGATATATATTGTTGTGACACTTATAAGTATATTCTATCCCTCCTAAGTCCCGACACAGCTTAAGGTCATGGATGTCTTCAAGCCTCTTTTCTAGACATTAGGTTATTAAGTTCCTCTGCACCTAAAAAAGGTGACGTTTGTATCAAATATCAAATAAATCATAAGTAAACAAGTGTTTTTATATTTGCCAAAAGATAGGCTCCTACTCTTTCTTTTTTTCTTTTTCTTTTTTTGGCCATATGTTAGACAGATGCTTCTAGATATTCCTTCCTTCTTTTATCTTTGATTGTACAAGTTGAGATGCCTCTACACATTCCTTCTTTTATCTTTGGTTGCATGAGTTGAGATTTTTTTTTTTTCTGGCCTGATGTTAGACAGATGCCTCTAGATAATCCTTCTTTTATCTTTGATTGCATAAGTTGAGATGCCTCTACATATCTTTGATTGCATAAGTTGAGGTAACTTGTGAGCCAACTCTAATTTATGCCATTGAAACATCCTCCTGCTCCAAATTCTTTACTTCTTCCAAATTAAATAGTAAAATTAAAAGGGAACAAAAGTTCAAAAGCAAACCTAAGTTTTGATAGTGTTTGGATGATACCCTCAAAAAAATTTGGTTTGAAAGCCATGTTTTGTAAGGCCAGTGTTTAACCAGCTTTTAAAATCTGGTTTGTATGTTTGGATTACATTGTTAAAGAAAAAAAGGTTTCACTTCTTGAAACTTTGCTTTCGTTTGAATGTCAAAAAATTGAGCTTTTGACAGAGTATACAAAAACTAATGTCAGGTGAATTATTATTGAGTAGCAATTACATTGCAGTTACCACAAGGAAAAATCTCAACAAATCAACATCCAATATTTGCGTATGATGCAAGCTGAATTACAACATAGATGACCCTTTGTCAGAGTCCGGCCGCTTGGGATCAATTTTCATACTATTTGGGACATGGATTTCCTTTTATGGATCCGGTGTTTTGAAATTGTATTCAGTTTGAAGGGAACCAATACAGGAAAAATCCACTAAGGTGGATTGCATCGGGCTAGTGGAGAGGATGGCTATACATGAAAACAAACCTGGCCTTGTTTGAAAAGATGGTATTTCACTATAGAGGTTGGACTTTAATTCAAACTTCACGAATAGTTTCAGCAACAAACAAGCATGGAACAATTTCTCTAGAAGATTTTTTACTGTTCAGGAACTTTAGTACTGGCATTGAAGTTTCACCTAAGTAGGTGAAACCATAATGTCAGGCATCATTTTTTCTGCCTATTCCGTTTCACCTGCTAGAGCACGTGCAAGTAATCTCAATAGTTGTTAAAAACATATGGAATAGTTTCATATACAGACAAATATGAAACTAAAATGTCTGAAACAAAAGTTTAAGGTCATCAAACAATGTGTGCTATATTATTGAAGGGTATTTAATACCATTTATGCAAATGCCACTTAGTGGGTATATGACATGAGCTCAAATGTGAAGCAGCTAACTTGTAACAACAATAACATTGAGTTGTTCCTTCCTAATTAACCTTATCATGAACAGAATAATATTCAAATCCAAGTACAAATGGAACCCTTACATGGCAAAACATCACATGTCTTTATACCATGAACATGATGCATAGGAGAGAAAGCTACATGTGGCTGGTCCACGATGCGCGGTAAAAGAGATAAGGATATTTTGGTAATTTATTAAAAAATGTCTTCCACAATATTTTTACTTTTTTGCATTTTCAATTTTGTCTGTACAAAAAGTTTGTTTTTTCAATGTGAACTAAATGTATTTTAGTCATTAAAGTGACACGAAAAATTGAATGCATAGTTGCCATGGTACGAGGAGACCAGCCGTAGTTGCGAACTTAACGTGTTGGTTCTCTATCATCAATATTCTGAATTAGAATAATTAAGCATAAGAGATGCATATGAATAGAGATGAGATAGACAATAAGAAAAGCTAAGGGTTTGGGCACAGTATTAGGAACGAGTACTTGACTGCAGGTCCTGCAAAAGCATGCTTCAGCCGATGAAATGCACTATTAACACATGACTGTGGTATGTTTCTATTCAGACGTATACTCCACAGAAGTAGGGCCTCTCACTTTCATGCCTGCTGTTTGAGAAGGAGCGAGCAATTTTTGTTGCCAATATGAAGACGAAACATCGGAAAAAGCTGTATATGTATTGAAACCTGATTGAAACAGTCGGTAGACCTGCAGCATGCATAATAAACTCAACAGGCTCTGTTCCAGTTCGGTGTGTGTTGCCTCAAAAGGCCGCAGGTTAGACTCTGCTCATGACCGAATTCAGATAATTATCTCACCTCTAATTTGTGTCTTAACAACATGAAATAAGTGGCGCCTTGATCCCTACTCTTTTTGGTACCGCTGACTCGAGAAACTAATGTCAATCATGAGCTCCTCAGTAACTATTCATGTGCTTACATGGGTAGTTATATAGTTTCGCTACTCTTCATATCACACCATGAGTGCTTCTTTTGACCATGCACATCTGATCTGTATGTCCAAAAATCTAAGAATCAACACGAGGGTTATGCTTCTTCATTGTTAACATTGACAAGCTTCTATAATTAAACTGAAATGGTTATACTGTTGACCTTCGAATTAATTAAATCCTACGGTTTTGTTTACTTTTTACGACTTTGAAGGAGAATTAAAATCGCTTCTCCCTATAGGTAAGTTGTTCTTTTTCCTTAGATATAACAGCCTGTTTGTAAGGCTTAATTTCAGACTCGATCGCATCATCATCGCCATGCTCACAAGTACTGTTGAGTACTTCCTGTTTCTGCCTTGCAGATTTGGATCCCAAGTAACTAGTTCAGCCCTCAACTAAGCTTAAAGATACAACATATATATACAAAGAACAATAAGAAGAGGTAATGACATAAATAAAAGAGTGAGAACATAGATGATAACCAAGTAAAATCATAAGCATAAGAAAGTACTTTCACAATTTCATTCCCTTCATTTTCATTTCAATCCATGAAACCGATCAATCTGAAGGAGGCAAACAAGAAGAAGCTAGATGCTCTTACACAAATCAATGCAGGAGCTCTATTCCCAACGCACAAAGCCCAACGGCACCCAATTTTACGGGAGTATCAGGTAACCAACCCCGTGCCCACCTCTAATCTTGAATGAGAACATATCCCTTGTGATGCAATTGCAATGAAACTTGTAATAACGCTTAAAAAACAATACTTTAACTTTTCCACAAATTTTCAAACGTAAGAAATTGTGTGTAGGTATTACAACTCGGAGGCCACTTTCATGTCACATTATTTTTTTGTGCAGCTGAGATTTTTTAAGGGTGCCAGTTTAGATAATGCTGTTATGTATTGAACGCATTTTAGTTTTATTTTTATAATATTTAATTTCTAAATTAATTTAAAATACTTATATCATTTTTAAATTTATAAATTAAAGAAGAAATCCAGCATGTGGAGATATATAACGATTTCGACATGCCGTATGAAGATTACTAGACTGATACATGAGACATAACATACTAGCACTTTTACCAAACTCCTCTTTAGTTTGGTCTTGTTGAAATTTGGAACAAGAGCATCAAGAAAATTACTCCTTCAACCGTAAGTTTATTCCTTTTACGGGATTGTGCAGAGTAAAGACATTAGTATCAAAAGTTTTTATTTTCTACCTTCCGTTTGGTGGACATGAAATCTTCTATTTTACGTACTCTCGCAATTTGTTCCTCTCATGATTTTTCTCATTGTCGGTGAGTAAATTGAAAGGCAGGAAAAAAAAGAGCGGCAAGCAGCTCGCAGGTCAAATCATCTTTCTCCCTCTCCAAGAATTCGACAGCCACACCAAACCCGTCAACTAATTCTTCTTCCCCCTTACGTATACTATTGCGGTCCCTTGCCTTCTTCCAATTCGGCTGCTGGACCGATTATATCCATGCATCTGTCAAGAAGGAAAGGCAGTTTCTCCAGCCTACGGAGTAGCCATGAAGCATATGCCGCGCAGGAGCAACAACCTGTCCGTCTTCGTGGTCATCGGCTCCACCCTCCTTTTTGCCTTTTCCATGTACAACGAAGACGTCAAATTGATCGTTGAATTCCCATTCTCGAGGCAGAAAGCTCGGCAAGAGAACGATGCAGCGCAGACATCAAACGACTTGCAGGGGCAGCCGACATTGGAAGTTCTGCAAAAGGCTAATGGGGAAGCCCTTCCCAGCAAGATGATTTTGATGCCTCGATCCGATGGGGAGGCTAACAGACCCGTGGATAAGAAATTTGATAGAGAAAATGGAGATAACAGAGACGTCGACTCTGGCGATGGAAAAATGCAGGAAATCAAGAAGATGACGAAGGAAGAGGATGAGGAAGGGGAGGAGGAGGAGGAGGAGAAGGAGAAGGAAAAGAAGGAAGCAGTACCAGAGGAAGAAGACATGATTTACGATATACCAAAAGATTGCGATCTCTTTGATGGGGAGTGGGTGTTTGACAACGTAAGCTACCCTTGTACAGAGATAGCGATTTTGAGTTCATGACAGGACAAGTGACTTGCGTCAGAAATGGAAGAAAATATCAAAATTGGAGATGGCAGCCTCGCAAATGCTCAATGCCAAAGTACCTCTCCCTCTCTCTGACTTCATCTTTTTCAAAATATAATTTTCTGGTTAATCTGCTTTACATGACACCATGTTGAATGTTCTGATAACTATAACTATCTAAACTCTCTCGATCTGATCTCTCTCTCGACGTTATTGATCAGGTTCAGCGCGAAACTGTTACTGGAGAAGCTGAGGGGGAAGCGGCTCATGTTTGTGGGGGATTCGACCCATAGAAATCAATGGGAATCAATGCTGCTTGCTTCGTCCAATCCGTCATACCGTCCGGCAAGAAGAGCTTGACCAAAAATGGATCCCTCAACGTGTTCAGAGCAGAGGTAACGTTCACTTTTTATTGTTTATTGTTCATGGTGAGACCACTCAAGGGTAGTTGATCTGTCCCAACTATTTTAACTTCTTTAACTTCTGGTACCCATTTGTGTAGTTGCTTATGCATGTTCATGAAGATTACAAGACACAAATAAAGAAGCCAACTTTCGTACAGCAGATGATTTTAAACTTCTAAACGACATGATATTTGAAAATATAGTGTTACTATACATAAAAGGTAACTACTCACTTCTGTCATTTTTTATTTTTGTATTTTCTATATATATATATATATATATACATGTGTGTGTGTGCGCAAATTCTTCATCAGCCAGTTAAAAGAATGAAATGGCTTCATGACCATACTAAGAAATATGAATATCATTATGGAAGAAGTTGATAGTTGGAATAATAATATTGTCAACTCGACAAAGTGCACCCCACCTTTAATGGTCTGATGGGGACATGCTACCATCCCTGACGGAACCAACTATGCTACACCTCTTGAAAGGAAATACAAGCAATTGATTTTTTTTTTTTCATATTAGATCCTCAAACGAAGTTTATGGACTCATATGGTTACTAATTTGTACCTATTTTTACTTTTGTATTGGAATTATAATAGGGGTATGAATGATTGTGTAGCTAAAAAGCAAAAAATCTTCATGAAACGATGAATTGGTGCTGAGAACGTGGGGTCCCTTGGTCATTATTCAAGCTCGAATGGATGGGTCAGACTAATTTTCAAACTAATTAACTTACATCGGCATTAACTTCTCTAACTTTGAATGATTCAATTACTTCCCTCACTGAATGCACGGTACTGTTGGCATTCAATTGGAAGAAAAACCTACTTCGTAGTCAAAGAGTCAATAGAGGTTGCTGTAAACAATCTAATGCGAAAAAGGATCCTCTAAACTAAGTTGCTTTGGCACTATTCAGTACATTACTGGGCATAGCTCGTTATTATATATATATGTGTTACCTGATCCTTACGTCACTGATCTTGGTATCCAGTAATATAACGCAACGGTGGAGTTCTACTGGGCGCCATTCCTGGTGGAATCCAAGTCCGACCACCCAAAGATGCACAGCATATTGAATCAGATTATAATGCCTGACTCGATCGTCAAACACGCGGAAAATTGGAGGGGAGTTGACGTTTTGATCTTCAATACATATATCTGATGGATCAACACATTCAAGATGAAAATTTTGTAAGTTATTATGCTTTTGGATAGAAGCTCATAAGGAAGGGAATTGTTGGGGGTGACTCATATTTGTTTCCTCTTACTGATCTCTTTGTTACCAGAAACGGCAGGGGGGGGGGGGGGGGGGGGGGGTTGTTTGAGAATGGCTCCACGGAATACCACGAGATCGAGAGGCCGGTGGTGTATGAAAAGGTGCTGAGGACTTGGTCAAAGTGGGTCGATTCCAATGTCGAGGAGAGAAGAACCAAGTCTTCTTTTGCAATGTCTCCTCTCCACATTAAGTAAATTAATGGAACTCTCTTTTTCTTTGTTTACCATATATAATGTGAGAGTTGGTACTGTCCGAGATCAACCAAATAAAGTTTCAGAAAATATTTTTACATGGGCCACTAACGATGTCAATTTGAATAAGATATTCGACTTAATCGATCAAAAAAAATATTATAGAAAAAAATTAATATTTGATTAAGAAATATATATGGCATATATATATTTCTAAGAATCGACTAACCTAAGTATGACATAAAAATAAATGGCAGTAAGTTGTCAGTCAAAGTTGAATATGAAGAAAATACATTTCACAATTGTTAGCAGATTTATAGGTGTTTGACACTTAACCCATTCCTTTATAAATCAATTGCATAAGTCACTTGATTCCTTTAAATTTGAACTATTTGATATAAATCTGATATGACATGTTTTGACTGATGTGCCAAAACATCTATGGTAAAACTGATAACTCGTGAAACTAAGCATCTTACATTGGATCCTAAAATCCTTACTTCACCTTTCTTTTGCATTGAGAAAATGTCGGATTTAAGATCAAATAAAGGAAAGTCTGATTTTAAGTCCATGGTTATTAAATCCTGCGGATTTTAGATCAAGTGGAAACAGATGTCCTTTAAGCACTTAATACGTCTCCAAGAACAACATGCAAACATGGACAACTCGGAAGTACATAGGCTAGAAGAAAATCTGGGTGAAGTAACAATTTAAATTCCCAACCAGATAAGCATGTCCAACCAACCTCAACTAAATCCACCAACGTGAACTCGGTGACTGCTGGACATAGTTGGCCACCACATACCCGACTACACACCATGAACTTGTTAGAAATGGACTGGCCACCAGAGTTGCCTAGATTGATCATGACCAGCACCAGGTCTGAGCTAAGTTGAGTCTTTATCCATTACCAACTACATTAAGTGTTTAATTTCAATTAACATATCATTAATCTCAACTTTATCAATTTCTTTGCCTAATATCACACTTAGGCTAAACTAATTGGCATGTCAAGTTATTTTGCATCAAGTTGACTCACATCGGCATAAGTTTAGAGAAGGACACAATTAAGAGTGGCACACTTGATTTGACTGAGCGAGTATGAAATTTGCTGAGTTTGTTCAAGCCAAGGCGTCAATGAAGCAGGATCTTATTTTTAATCATAGCACTCAACATACCAGTCAATTTTTTAACACAAAGGCATTCGAATTCCTTGTATTCTGATCTGGAAATTCAAAAAACATCATTGGGCTTCTTCGGGTAGGTTAGATCAAATTAATAAGGAAAAAAGTGCTTTATTGTTTCTACTTTGTGTACTATTTGTGTACTACATGCATGTTGTTTGTCTAATGAACAAAAACTTTTCTGTTTGAGAATAAGTGAAGTCCTTTATGGAGTATTTGGTAACCTTGGATTTGAGATCACTAGAATCTTAGATTCATGAATTTAAGGACAGATCTCATCCCATTCAACCTCAAATCCTATGTTTTTACCATAAGTACCAGGGAAACAAATCATCTTTTTTCATATAGTAGTAAAATTCAGTGTTTATTTCTACTATGTAAAAGGCATCTTAGCCAGATCAACTTTGGAATTGAAATCTGATGTTAATTGTCAAACACACTCTTAGTGTTTGAAAATGAAAGACGTGAACCAAAGGAACTGGGTGCTAGATATGTATAAAATATCGATCCATGCATGTGTGGAGGTTGGCTTCCCTTGTACACTTGGACAGAGTTTGTGCTTAGATTTTGAGCTTGGCTCGGGGCAGTGGGTTGTTGGTTGCTTTAATTTTCATTGAACTTTTTATAATTGTTTAGGCAAATTGAACCTTTAATGGGTTCCTTGCATTGTATTGGTAATATGCATTGCTGAAATCCATTTGAAGCTTTACTACTTTGTGAAGAGCAAACCCAAAGTAAAATAATACCTTATTTACTGAAACTAAACTGGCGGGACGTTTGATGTGCATTTTGTGGTGTCTTGTTCTTTGATTACTCTTTTGAGAGAAAACATATTCTTTGATTGCTCTTTTGAGAGAAAACCTTTAGTTTCTTATATGTTTGTGAATTCTATATGTGTTGTTTCCCTTAAAATAGAGGTTTATGCCGTGTGCGAATTTCTGTTCCCATAAATTGATCGTTCTCCCGCTTATTCAAATCAAAAATTATGAATATATGATGCAATTCTCAAATTTTTTAAATAAATAATTTTAAATCCTTGTTAGTAATCAAATATCTATATTTGAAATTTAAAATATCAAATATGATCTCTTGGATTTTTCAAGTATGTCTTGGAAATGAAAATGGAGTGCTATGCAAATGATTTAGCGTTATAAAAAAAATCTTCTCAATAAAAGAAACGTTATTATTCTTAAGGATAATGTGGCGACTTATAAGAGAATGGCATCTATAAAAGCAAAGATGTAATAAAAATAATAATAACATTGTTATCGATGAGTGTGGTCATCCACCCGAATTTGCAAAAAAAATCAAGTTTCTTGACCTTATTGTAAACTGAGAGTATAAATATCAAATCTAACAATATTGACGTTACGCAAAGCATTTTTGCTCAACAAAAGAAATGTTATTATTGTTGACAATAATTTTGCAACCTGTAAGGAAATGATATCTATAAAAATAAAGAAACCAACAAAAATAATAATTGCATCTTGTAAAAAAAAGAAGTCAAAGATATGCCTAGAGATTATTGCAAACAGATAGTATAGATATCAAATCAAAACCACGTTAAATCTCATGCTTTCATTACAAGACCTTTCCCAATTTTTCTTCAGGCAGTCCTACTTAGAGTGAAGGACCTTTCTCTCTCTCTCTGGCTATTCAACCGGATGATTACCTCCAGACCGGGTTATCCTTTCTTCTTCCTTTTTATACTGGCAGTCTAGGAGTTGTGCATCCAGTAGTTTCTAAGGGCATCGTAATCACCGATACCAGAGGTAATCTTGTTCTTAGATATTGTGCACCGCTTATTTTTTGAATTGCATCATTGCAGTTTTTTGAAGAACAGGACGATTTTTGGGCATCATCTTATACTCTGGTTTCTAGAGTCACCAAGGCAAATAAAGCTGTTTAGAGTTCAACGGCAATCGTTATGCTTTGCATTTGCAAATCTTTCTCTTTCTTTTTCCTTGTTAGGCACACGAGTACTATATATGCTGACAGGGGAGAAGCGTGAGAGGGAGGAGCATATGTGATGCTGTTGGATTTGGTTGCACAACAAATGTTCTCTTCATATATACTTTTGTGGGGAATGTTCCACCCTTGGTTTGTTTTACCTAGTTTGGGTTTTAAAGTTTGTTGCAAATCATTGTCATGACCATCAATTTTATTGGTAATTTTGGTTTTCTTGTTAGGTGATCTGCTTTGCGTAGGAGGGGACGTTGTCTGATTCAGATGATTACAGTGATTTTAGTGAGGGGGGAACCGAAGAGCGAGTGGAGAAGCTATATAAGAAATTGAAGGAGAAGAATGTCATCACCAGGAGCTCTGATGGCTTCCTTACGTGCCCCCTACTGCCTTGGGAGGAAGAAACAAGATTACAGATACAAGGATCTTCTTTAGCATTCAATAGGAGGTGGAAACTCCAACAAGAGATTGAAGGAAACCACGAGTCATCGGGCTCTGGTGAAGTTCTTGCAGTTGGATTTCGTAGAAAAGCGTGCACCTTCCGTTACACCTTCATTTCTCATATCTACTCCATCATCCAAACATTTCAAAAAGGACGCTCAGGAGGAGCATTTCGTTTGGCCTTGGATGGGAATCGTCCAGGCCAAGGGGAAGGATGGGAAACATTTTGCAACTACATCCAGATTGAAAGAGGAGTTTGCTCGGTTCAATCCCATAAGAGCTTATCCATTGTGGGATTATAAGGGCTTCCGGGTGACGGCCATTTTAGAATTTAACAAGGAGTGGAGTGGGTATCACATTGCGAATTCATTTGAGCGGTCTTTTCAGGTGGATCATACAGGAAAAAAGAATGGGTAGAATTCCAAGGGCATGGATCAGGCATGTATGGGTGGATGGCCCATGAGGATGACTACAACAGTGCTAATATGAGTGGATGGCCCGTGAGGATGATTACAACAATGCTGATATGGGTGGATGGACCCGTGAGGATGACTACAACAGTGCTGATAGGTGTATAAGTGAGCATTTGCAGAAGCATGGTGATCTCATAACTGTTACTGAGCTCGAAGATGAGGAGAAACAGAAGAAAAATATCCTTGTAGATGGACTCAAACAACAGATAGATTTAAAAAACAAGGATTTAGAATCATCAGGGATGCGACTGATGGAGGTTACATATGTACTGGAGCATACTAAGGCTTCTCAAGAAGAAACTGAAAGCGATATGGACAGATTAATAGACCAATATAATGAAGGTTATTCCATATGTCGACCTTTTTATTTTCCTTTCATCTGCAAGAGTTTTTTTTTCTTTTTTTTCTCACTTACATGTAGGTTGGTCCACAACTGCACTTTCTATGATACTTGGTAATGCTAGTCGCGTTGGACTCTTTATCTTGGATATATTTGTCATTCTTTTGCCTCTTTATGCTCCATTCTATGCTAAGTCACATGGGCATGGGTACGGTTCTAGAAAATGTGCAAACATGGATAGATTTTGGCATTTTGTAAAAAAGAAGGGTATAATGGATTTTGAATCAAGTGTTATATATATATATCCATATATAGATACAAAATCCCACAAAAGAATCATGCATTTTGTTGAAAACATCAAGGATTTAATGTGATCTAGGTTGGGTCTGTCTCAGACCCGACCCAAAACATGTCCTGGGGATGAATTTGCCATGTCCATGTTAGATTCTATCCTTGTGACACATGTGGGGTAGTCAATTTTTTTTATGAATGTTTTGTTGTAGTGAAAAACTCTTGGGTTGATCACTCTCAAATCTGTTCAAATTTATTATTGATTTAGCCCCATCTGGTTAATATCTCCATGAGAAAGATTCAAATGACCAATATAGGTTTGAACTGCTCTAAAAAATTCTGCACATATATGCATTTCGATTGGATGACATTTGATTGCAATCATGCATGTGGAACCTCTTCCGTCCATTGTTGTTTGTTTGGTTTTAAGGCCTAAACTTTGTATATTGCAATTGAACTTTGACCTTTCTGTGCAAGAATGTGACTCGCCCTTTTCTATGAACATCAGCTGAGGATAGTAGTGTGTGATAGCCGTTAGTGGTGCTGGTGCCTGTTAGAACTCCTTTGATGTGCATAGTTCCAAGGCTTGAAGACAGCCCATATAGATATAATAATGTTAGAAAAGTATAATTTACTCACCATAGAGGTTAATCACCCTTAGTCCGAGCAGTGGATTATGCACATTTACCTGTATGGTGGTACATGTGCAAGTACCATGTGATTTCTTTGTTTTAAGAAATTTTGTTTCTGTTGTTTTTCCTATGGTTTTTTGAAACTCATACCGCCTCACATGATTAAGCTACAAAAAAATTCTATTATCACAGGTGAGATGATTATTAGAAGTTTTTTAATGCCTGTTTGTCGTATGTGTTGAGGAAACTGAGTGTATTGTAACATGAACATCAAAATAATGCTTGTTGATATAGAACAATCATTTTCATGTTAATATTTTTCATATAGGAAGTATGTTAAAATTGCTCACATTTTAAGTGAAGACTGCTAGTTCTTGATATGTGGTTTCATACAAGTATTCTGAAGCTTTAATTTTGAGAGTTCCATTGTTCTTCCTATTTATACTTGTCTTTGAACTATTCTAGAATTACTGTGTTTTTTTTCTCATCTTGTCAGAAATGAGGAATTCACAAAGAAGGCAGCATGCTTTGTGGATGGAAGTTTTTGAGGAGCGTGAGACATGTCGATTAGAATTAGAAAAGGAAAAGAAAGAACTAGCAAGACGCCAAAAGGAGTTGCTGAAACAGGAAGAACAAAATGATTACAAGAAGAAAAAATTTGAAAATGAAAAGAAACAAGTTTGTGTTTTGTCAACTGTATATTTTGCCTCACTCATGGTTTCAGTATTCTATGGTTTGTATGAATCTTTTGCATGCTTGTGCTCGTCTGGTTCAATGTGGCATGGTTCCACTTGCGATCGAGCACTTGGTTCATAGTTCATACCATTCACATCATAAGACCTTTGTTCTGTATGAGTTTCCAAAGTTGTCCAATGAACTTTGTCTGGAGCCACTGATGAAAATTTGTTATTCTTTGCCCATGTTCATTTTTCATTAGTTTGTAGTTTGTAAAATCATTTGCTAGAGTTTCCTGTTGTGGGCATGTCAGTGGGGTTTCTTTTTTCTTTTTGTTTATGAAGCAACAAGCAATAAAAGACATTTTGTACTATCCAAATGTATGACATCATAGACTGGCAATCTAATGACACTAGATTCCTTTAAGTTTTAACCATGAGATAGGGGTCAAATTTAAGTGTAATTCCTGTTCTGTGACAAGAATTTAAACAACTGTTGAAAAGGTAAAAAACATTTATCTCGAGGAGTTACTCTATACAAATGAAGACTGAAAAGAAGATAGGACCAATATAAGCACATTATAGATCCATCTATATCATTAAAGATTGTCCCTTTAGTGAAAATTTATGTTCAGAATCTCATATTTTATAATGTGATTTCTAACATCCCCCAGAGCTCTGAAATACCTTTTTGGAAAATCCAGACCCTTTTTTGTCTTTCTCTTCTCTAAGCCATGAGGCCTTTTAGTTTGTGAAGTCAACCATTAGGTCTAGTCTCCATTTAAGCACATCATTGATACTTGTGTAATGGATGCACAATTATTCTTCTGCCATTAGGCTGACAAGGCAGCAGCTGCACACAATATTCACACCTTTCAAGGTAGTGCTAGGTTCCACACCAAGTTCAGTGTTAAGATTTCGCCAGGGATCTCAAGCATTTTCTGGAGAGAAAGGGGGAGAAAAAGAGGCCTCAAGGTACAAAAATACTTCCTTCTTTCCCCCTTCCTTCCGTCCTCCTCTCCCTCCTTCCTTCCTTCCTTGCCTCCCCTTCCTTCCTTTAGGAGGATTATGCTATTCCTACATAGTTTTATGAGGCTTGACAAATAAAAGTTTGCCTTATGATAGCTGGGAAATGCCACACGGTTTGCATTATAATGTCTAATAATCAGAACCATAATTAGACTTGCAACATAACATAAAAAAATCATAACAATTTTTTTACTAACGTATCAAAATATATTGAAAAAGTACTGAAAATCATTGAAAAAATTACAAAAAATAATGAAAATATAAGAACAAGTTACTTATGGGAAGACATGAAATGTGTGAATATAAGTTACATAAGAATGTAATAGGTGACAAACATGAAACACCAATTTAACAAGCCTTGTATAGCAACCATAAAGTCCCATGCAAAGAAAATTCCTAATAGCAAGGCCCTTTTAGTGCTTAAAGTAAGAGCCAATATATAGCTGCAGTAGCGACCTGATGGCTTCACTAGGTTCTTCTCTTTTGCTAGTTTTTTCTATTCCACTATGTTCTCTCTCTCTCCACTAGTTCTTCTTGATGCGATGGTCATACAACTGATGTTGGTGAAACATCTTCATTTTGAGATCAAAGGCAATCAGATTTCCTAGTGTATTTTTTGGAGATAGAAACAATAATTGGTGGGGTTGCTAATTGCAATCCATATTCTTCACTGCATGAATTCCTATATGAATCATATAGAACGATGTAAATGCATGGGGCATAACATAAGTTGTTGCAATGTTGCTAATGAAGTGTAACTTGAACGTATGAAGTTTCATCCTGTGGTTGCTGATTGCAAATAAAAGCATGTTGCAATCCTTCTAAAATTTAAACATGACTGTCTAATGGTCTTCATATGTAGGTTCACTAGATCTTCTGGCAAATCCAGCCATTATTAAATCAAAGTGCAAGATTTACAAAAGAAAAAGGTTTGATGGTCATCTAACCAATGTTTCCTCATATTGAAAGGACTACAGTAATAGTCAAACATTTATACTTTGGATGTCGAAAAATGCCAAAAACTTGGGTCTTTAACAAAAACCGGTCTCCCATCTACAAAATTGACTTTTAAAAACAGTGTTTTTATCCTCAAATTCATAAATGGAGTCCAACATGTGTTGAAATCAAGTATGAGGTGCATGTAAAGCTCAAAATAAGAGGGGTGTAGCATATTGGTTTCACAGTAGGTCACATTCCATAACAAATTGTAAAAATATAGCACTCTACCTACAATGTTGCAGCATGTATATGTGGTTAATAATCATCTTGAACAATGCTTCTACATTGTTGATCCTTGATGGCTTGAGTTTGATCATTATTTCTGCATAAATCTGAAAATTTCCAACTTGAGTCCTTGAGGCTTGGTAGTGCTCATTATTGTCATCATATCACAAACTTTCACATTTTCAATTTTTGGGCAGAACTTTTTTGTTACATACATGTGACTTAGGAGAATAGCATTGCACATAAATCATGATTCAAATGTGAGTAATCAATTCAGGTTTCATGTAGGATGCCACTAGATGTGCCTTTATCAAGAACTTCTAACGTTAACCAATAGTAAGATGTGCCTAGAGCTTCTGTCCATCAATCTATTCATAATTCAGGACAATGCATCACTTACAAGTTTGACCTACTTACACATCAGCATTTTGGTTTGTAATTACATTTTGTGCTAGAGTCCATTATAATTTTGGTGTTCATGTTAGGGAAAAACTCCAGTGTCCATGTATGTCACCTCCATCACTTCACAAACTGGCAGTTTATGTTGGAAATGACTTTGAAGAAAGGCTTTCATTGATGATACATGGTTGATACTTCTTGCTTATTTTTAGAATATGAATCCAAGTACATCTAATAAAACAGTATTTTTGACATGTTGTACTATTAAGTTGTTGTCTTCACTTGCATAAACTCTTTTGTAATTCCAACTACCTCTTGTATGAACTGTTTTATAGGCTGTTGTGAGGATCAAATTGTTGTAAGCTTTTCTTTCAGCATTTCTCAATGTCTAGTGATGCCTAGTTGTTTTTCACGAGTATCTAAATTTCATGTTTTTATGACCTATCCTTTCTTTGTACTGTATATGTGCATAATGGATGAGCTATTTTCTAAAATGTGTACATGTTAGCTTACTGTGTTGAATTTCTATATTTCTAGTATGCTGCCAGAGACGCTAATCTTCAAGTAGCCAGTATGGAGCAGAAGAAGACTGATGAAAATTTAAGGAAGCTATATGAGGATCATAAGGTCTATGAAAGCTTCTCTCTGTTGACAATTTTCGATGTGTAGTTTAGTTTAACAAAATTTATTGCTCGTCATACAAAAATTAAGTATGGGCTAAATAATGCTTATTAAATGTACAGAAAGAGAAAGAGGAAGCACATAGGAAGGTTCTGGATACGCAAAAGAAGGTGGAGGACAAGCATAATTTGGAGGTAGAGATACAGTGGTTGAAAGGAAAGATACAAATGATGGAGTATATGGAAGGTGATGATGTTAGAGACAAAATGGAGTCCCTGAGGACCCTACTAGAGGAAAAAGAAGCTGAGCTAGATGACTTGGATCAACTGAATACCACCCTCTTAGCCAAAGAGTGGATTGATTGCAAATGATGAATTACAAGAGGCTCGAAAAGAAATAATAGCTGTATGGATCACTCTCCTTTTCTTTCGCATACTGTTATTATGCTTAGATATTTTGATACATTGCTCTTTCTCTTCATTATCCTATATTATTCTATGCTCTACTAAAGTTTGAGTTGGTATTGCTTTTATTTATGGGTTTATACTTCATTTTCTGGTTGGTTTTGTGTAAGCTTCACATTGTCTGAAACTTTTGTTGGACCATCTCTTAAGTCAAAGTTGCTCCTATTGTAGGGTTTGATGAGTTATTTAGCAATCTTGCTCATATTGGAGTTAAACGAATGGCTGAGCTTGATTTGAAGGCCTTCAAACAGGAATGCAAGAAAAAGTATCCCAAGGATTATGAAACCAAAGCAGTGGAAATAGCCTCTTCATGGGATGTTTCATTGCGAGATCCAAGTTGGTTCCCCTTCAAAGTGGTCCAAGAGGGGAACAATTGTAAGGTATGGAGTCTGGAGATTGTTCTTGTTGGCCTTATTTTGAATTTTTATGTTTGTAAGTTGGACTTCAAATTTATAAAAGGTTTATTCTTTTCTTGAAATATTATATAAAAGTGGTAGTAGTAGATGCGAAAAGTTTTTTTTCTCATTTTTCAGTAATATTTTGACCATTCATTTTATAAATATAATTAAAATTTCTCCCGTGGGTAAGCAAAAGCTTTATTTACATGACATTTTTTGTTATTTTGTCAAACTATAGAGTTCCATTGCTTTAGTTCACCAGCATGCTGATTAGACTTCATAAATGATGAAAAAGTTCTTACCTTATAAATGACTCAAAACCTATATTTGCAAGTAGCTTTATAAGAATAGCACATGCATATGAGTATCATTTAGAAAAGCTATGGACTAATGCCCAAAATGATGTTTACTCTATCAGGTTTCATAAATTGAAAAGGAACAGCTTAAAAATGAAAAATTTTTATTGCATTCTTCTTTTGGCTTCTAGATTGCTAACGGTTCTGACTACTATGTCTATTTCTATCATTATTGAATATGCATACAATAATGAGTGATAGACATGGAAATGGATTTTCATGTTTTGAGATCTTTGGATCCAGTTTGCAATAATTTGCTCCATCGTCTATAAGGTATAATGAAACTATGAAAGTCCAAATTGTCATTCATTTTAGTAGTTTTGCATGTAGCATCTTGTAACCATCAATTAGGATGTTTAAATAACTCATAATTAGTGCCCAAATCGTTTATATTTACTTAGTGCACATATTTCATGAACCATGAATGTGAATAAGCTATGAATATGCTTGTGAGTTATAAAGTATCAAAATTATTTGGTTAAATTTTTACTGTATATAGGGATTGATACGACAGTGTTTTTAAAGTTTTGTGCAAGTTATAGTTGTAATATTTTCTTGGTCGTGGGGCGTGTTTTGGTCTGATGTCCTTATGAAATTTGTCAAAAACTAGTCGTATCCACATCACAGCCATTGCATTGTTATAATGGTAAAATTTTTGAGTTATTATTCAGCTTAGCACTATTTCGTTTCTTACCTTCTCTCTCTCTCTCCTTCCTCTCTTTTCTCATTTACTGTGTTTTTGGTCTCAACTGTTCATTGCGCATTTGCAATGTTATTTTAGTCTCTCTGTCTCTGTCCCTGTCTCTCTGTCTTACACATGCACACACATTTTCGGTACCCTAAGAAAGTGTTTGGTGGTGGGAAGATGAAGGAATAACAAAGATCATCACTATTAACCTAGTAAAGTAGTTTTCTTTTTTTATTCTGCACCTCGTAATTTTCTAATGTGTGTATTCTACTTACATTAATCTCAAGGGAAAAGTCATATTATAAAAATTACAGAGCCAAAAATAGTAAAAATATCATGGAATTTCTCTAACTGATATGATTCAGTGAGTGAGATTTCCTATTGGTTGTGAATTACGATTGATACGAATACTATGCTACATAAAATATGTTGTAACTGAATGGTTTATGGTGCTGGATAGTGAACAGTCATGGCAATTTTTTCTTTCCTTCTTCTTTTCTTTGATGGGCTTTTTTTTTTTTTTTTTTTTTTGAAGAGGGGGTGGTGGCCAGCAGTAGTGATGGCACTAGTGGCAGAAACTGACATGGTGGTGGGTGAAGGTAGTTGATGGGATGGTGGTGCTGGTGGCAGCAGTACTTTGTAGTAATGGTGTCTGAGAGTTTGATGGTAACGGTGGAGATGATGGTGGCAGCAGTGGTGGTACTGGCCAAACACGTCTTTGTGGGGTGGTAGCGATCATGGTTATGGTGGTAACATCATGTTGTGGCTGGTGGCATTAATGCCAGTAACATTGATTGGGTGAATGTTGTGAACTTGTCTTATGATACGGTGGAGTAGTTAATAAATAAGAGTGAAAAACAAGTTTCTATTTGTTTGTGAAAATAAGTTTCTATTTAAATTGATTGAAATTTGAAATTCTTTGATAATGAACATAGGCTCATCCAAAGCAGAGGAAAAATGTCTATGAACAAGTGGAACTGTGCTATTTGTTGAAATGGGGCTTTCTTATTCTTTATTTTGCTTTCGAAAGATTCAGTTGCATGTGTTTAGCTTCTGCTGTTCTGCAACATGTACACCTTCCCTGTTTTTTTTTTTAATGCCCAACTGAAGCAATGAGTTTCTGATGATGAAATTGTTGCTGACAAGAAATCATAATTGAAGACGACGAAAAGTTAAAAGAGCTGAAAGCCGGATGGGGTGAAGGCATATATGAAGCCGTGGTGACTGCCCTTAAGGAGCTTAATGAATGCATGCAAGTGGAAGGTAACCTGTTAAAGAACCTTGGAACTTCAAAGCTGGAAGAAAAGCCAGCTTGAAGGAGGCCACCCAGCATAAGCACAAGAGATGAGAGTGCTTAACGTAACTTGCTTATTGTATATGTCAGGAACTGAAAGCTTTTTGCCCTTTTCTTGGGGAAGTTCTCACATTTTTGCTCCGATAAAATCTGAACTTCAAACTGAAAATGAAAACGGTAGTGGGTCATTGACTTCAGCATTGACTTTGTGAATTCAAACTTTATGAAATCTCAATCTTGGAGCAGTTTCGATGGCTCTTATGATGTATACATTTGACCCTTTCTTGATTAAGATATTGTTCACATATACAGCTGATTTTTCTTCTTCTCATTATAATAACGCCAGCTTATGACGATGACCCTTGACAGACCCAAGTTAATCACAGGCAAAAGATTGCACAACTGAGTTGACCTTCCCGGACTTTGGGTCGATATCTCCACATCTGAATCCAAGTGGGCCTATAGGGTTGGATCGGGTTTATCGCAAGCGAGAGGGGGAAAGGCCGCAAAAGCGCAGTCGTGCCTTCCACCCTCCATGACCATGGTGAGCATGCAGGGTGGGATCACGCACGGTCTCCGTAGGAGGGAGGATTGCATCCACTATCCAGAGCGCGACTCCGTCACGACCCAAATGAAGAGACTTTAGTGGGGGAGCCTTCTTCTTCGTTCATGTGTGTGTGCGTGTGGAATCTGCGGATGACTTCGTTCGTAACTGCAGTTTCGAGGTCGAGGCCGATGGCACCACGGAGGAAGCCGAGGGTCTTTCGGGGGAGGGCCGAACGAAGAGGTTTTTGGGGAACTGGGCTTTAGGAGAGGGAGAGGTGGGAACTCTGGTTTTCAGCAGGGAGAGAGGGGGCTTTGCATATCGAGCGAGAGGTGGATTTTTAATGGCGCTCCAAGGATGCAATTCCAGCCGCGACCGCCTCGTAGAACTGACGATTATCGTCACTTGGAATACACGGCAACCCTGCCGCCGAGCGATTCTGGTACCCTTTTATATATCTCCACTTGAGTGCAGATTATCCACAATATGAAAGCTTAGCTTTTGCTTTGGGACTTACTTCTCTCTTCTTGTGGTCTTGCATGGTTGAATGCATTCATTCCCCTGAATTCTACGAATGTTGTCGAGAGGATCAAATCATACTTCTTCAGAAATGTGCCTTATTCTTAGAGATGGGGCCAAGTTCTAGCAATATATGTGTTTTTACAGTGTTTACTTTTTATCAGAGGCGGGCATTCATGGCGTTAGTCTTTGGTTTTATTTCGGGTTGAGGTTTAGAGCATTTGTAACCCGCATCGTTCTGCTGAGCTGCAGATTGTACACGTCTTCTTGATATCTTAGGTGGTTTGTTTTCCGTTTAAGGGATTTCTGTTTCTCAATTTTGGTTTGCCTGGGGTTCATGGTTTTAGGGTCGTTTTTTCCCTCTTTTAACTTTTTGTTGGAGGTGGAGATTTTTTGTAATGATTAATATCTAACACGAATGGTTAGTTGGGAGTTTCTTTTCCACTTCCTCCTTGTTTTTGATCCATCATTTCGACATTGGATCTTTTCGCTCATCACTTGGACTCAATTTGCGGTCTCCTTCAATAGGATGTGTTGTGAATTTTTTTGTCTCGATCGCGGCCTCTGTTATTTTTCAACTTAGTTGTCGAGTGCTTTTTTGCCTTATTTCGTCACGCTGCAGTCGTTAGCTTCCTCGCACACATTCATTCCCTCATTTACAGACATTTTACACCTTCCAGTATGCTCACGATATTCTCTTACTTGGCATTGCTTCCCGCCAACAAATTGTGAGAACTTGGCTTATCATTTGTATTTTTGAGGCATATCATTCGTATTTTTGAGCTCATCTCGGGTCTTTCTATTAATTCCTCTAAATGTCATCTTTCTCTCACTCACATAGATTCGACAACGATACTTCTTGCATAAGCTTGTTTTGAATGTAAGGCTGCAGGCCTACCTATAAACTACTTGGGTGTTCAGATTACGATGTCATCTCCTGCGTTCTTTTTTTAGGATGGAGTAGAGCAGAATCTTATGGATCGCCTCCATTTTTGGCAAGAATAGTTTTTTTCCCTCCCATGTCGTATTACTTTTGTTAAACATCGTTTTGCGTCAGTTCCCCTCCATGCTCTGGCGGTCTTTCGTCATCCTATGGTTGTACAGAGAATGTTTGATAAGATCATTTGTAACTTTATCTGAGATGGTGATCGGCCTTCGAATTGCATCGTGCATTAGGATATGGTTGCCCTTCCACGTCATCTTGGAGGTGTCAGGGTTACCAACCTTAGTTGGGTGTGTGAGTCTTCCTTGTGTTCTTGGTGGTGACATCTGGAAACTGAGCATTCCTCTATCTCCCTTTTCATTTGGTTCAAATATGACTTGTCATCCCCTAGTAATTGGAATATTTTCATCTCTCACACCTCTCCCTCTCACTTTTGGTGTAGTCTTCTTTCTGCCCTCCCCTTTTTTCTCTACCTTGCTGACCTTCATTGCTCACCCTCGTCCCCCCCCCCCCCCCTCTCCTCATATTGGCCTCTTTCGCCTTCTTGTGGATTCACTTCTTCTTCTTCTTGCTACCTGACTCCTTTTGGTTCTTCCGCTGCATTGCTCCCACCCTGTTCCTTTTGGTTCTCTGGCCCCCTCTCCTCGTGTCATTATTTTTACTTCACTTTTTTTTTTGACATATCAATACTTTTGATCACCTACAGTGTCTTGACATTAGTTTAGCTAACCATTATCCCTAATGTCTCACCGCGGCTGAGTCTCGGGTTTACCTTTTTACTTTCTATCATTTATTTTATAATGTTTTATGAGATTTTTTTGTTAGTAGCCTTCCAAACCCACCATCTATTCACTTTTTTTTCCTCTTTTGTCATTCCCCCCATGTTCTTTTCTTGTTGTCGGGTCTAGAAGTTGTGGCTCATGTCTTTCTGGTGGTGCATTTGGGAGGAGCGCAGCAACTGGTCTTCAAGGGCACCTTCTCTTCGTCGGATTCTGTGGCACACCTTATGTAGAGGAATGTCCACTTTGCTATTTGGCAAGGGCACCGTCCTTCATTTGCTACTAAGTCACTCTAGTGTTCTATCTTTCCACTCTCTCTCCACCCCTTTTATTTTGTTTATTGTGCTGTTATCTTGTATATTTCATTCTTTCTTTTTGTTTTTTGCAGTTTGTTCTTATATTTAGGGGTCTTCTTGTCCCCAAATTTTGTTATTGTGTTTGTGTGTACAACTCTTAATCTTTCTCTCGCACACATTGTTATTACATTTAGTATGACACTATTAGTAGTTCCCTCTGTTTCACCTTCTAAGCAGGATACATCACGGCAATTGGTCTTTCGGACGAATGTAGAAGGGGAGTTTGTGCCAGGGGTATGAGCTACAGCTCGTATCAGCTATGTTTTTTGCGATGAGTACTTAAAACGATTCATTGATGCTCTTCAAAAACAATATCAGAAGAAAAACCATGAATTTCTCCCACTTATTTGTAGTACTCTTCCAATTACAATTTCTAAACAATATTAATTACGGTTTAGAACCCACAGTTGCCTCCTCAGTAGTGTAATTCTCTTATTTGTAAAAAGCTTGCCTTTATATGTCAAAAAGGGTCGGAGAGGAGGACCTCCCCGTCAGTAAAGGCCCATGTTTGAGAATAACTCACCTTGTTCCAAACATGGTTATGGGTTTGTCGCAGGTAAACAAATTTCTTCTTCAATTTGGATATTTCTTTGGATATATAGAATACATTTGAATGGTGGTTCAATATATAAAATTCATATCATTGGTTGCAGTTATTAGCCTTGGATAGCAGATACGAGGCTGGATTTCAATGTGAAATCCATTGTTTTAGCTTATGTTGGATCTCACAACCATGGTTTTCAAATATTATATAGGGGGAAAATCCATAGTTTTGAGATTCGAATCCCCCATCCCTTCTAATTGTGTGCGCGTGCACACACACACACAAACAGAGAAAGAGAGAGAGAATTGCCTAAAGCCTCGATGGTCGAGACCCTAGAGAGACATATAGATAGATAAATAGAGTGAGTGAGAGTGAGAGGGCCAGAGCTGCAAACACTCCACAATCCTCTATGGCTGTGGAGGTGCCCTCTACCTGGTGGACATGAGAGAGAGAAAGAGAGAGAGTCACCATCGTTGTCGTGGTTGTTCGAGAGAGAGACTTGCCGTCGACGGTGCCCTGTTGAGATCGGTCATCTTAAGGGAGCAGGAGAGAGAAAGAGAGAGGGGAAGAGGGAGAAAAATGGATACCAAATGAGGCTTTCTGAAACCTCTGCTTTTAACACCCAAGGGTCTTAAATTAGCTTCCTATCTGAGATCCAAGGCTATCAAACCTAACATAGGGTGTCGTCTCATTTACATTTTTTTTAATCGCTTTGTTGATAGTTTAGGTAATTATAGTTAGGTCTACAACTACTTTATGTAATTATTGTTTCTTAGTTTTTTAAAATTTTCTTTTTTATTAGGAACATTTCATCTTAAATGCTCATTTATAATCCCTTCCAGTCGGATGTTAATTTTTCTCCCTTTTGTTTTCTATTACTTGCCACTTTGTAATCCCTCCAAGATAATTCATCAAATTATTGTTCTCAAGGTCTTTTTAGGGATGTCAATGTATTCAATTTGAATCAGATATCCAGCTGTTCCGAAAAAAAAAAGGATATGGAAAAAGTTTAATCCCAATTAATAAATAAGATCAGATTAATTTGGATTTAAGAAATGACATCTGATTGGATTCTGATTCAAATTCAAATATACATAAATATATGATGAAATTCGAATTTGGATTGGAATTGGATTTAGTTTAATAAATATCTTATATCCAATACTCTTACATTTTGAAAAATGGACTACTTTCAAAATTCAGATTCGGATATAATGTAAAAATTGGATTTGGACTGTGAAATAAGATTTCAGATTCAGATTTGGAATTGGATTTGACTTTAATTTGTTCACATTTGAGTCCAAATATCCAAAAAAACAGATATGGTTAAGGGTAGTATGGATTCAAATATGATCCATTGACATCATAGTCCTTTTGCCTTCTAATTTACCTGATAGTGTAACTTAGGATCAACAAGTTCCTAATATATAGCTGTGTCAGGGTACCAAACGGTCGCTGGCTGAGGTGCACATGCCGTATATATTATTTGGAATTAGAATGTTTGAAATACAAGAAAAACAGTTTGTTTATACTTGTTAATTAAAGCTAAAGAATCATATTGTTAAGTCATATCTTTAATAATCATTTAGATTGCTAATATGAGATGAGATAACATTCGACATGGTAGAAGAGAAATAAAGAGGCTTGCTATCATGCTTTGGAGATCACTTTTTTAGTTGAGTTGAGCGTCAGTGAAGTACTATGAGTAGAAATCCAAAATGAAAAGGACTTCAACTTGGCATCCTTTACTTTTACATTCTTTATTGACTGTGTTAAGGATCCAATTCTTACTAGTTTTATATCAGTGATTCTTAAATATGCCCCTCTCTCTCCCTTTCTCTCTTTTTGAATTAAAGGCGGATCGAATGAAGGTGGTGTACATATGGAAGAAAAAAATTAGGACGAGGCTCTGTATGAAGATGATTTTGGAAATGGCGAGATTTATAACTAAAGCATCACAGACCTTGCTGGCTGCGTGACTTACAAAAGGAACAAACTACATTGCATGTAATTCTGTCAAATTAAGAAAACGAAAGGAGAGATGATGGTGTATGCCAGTTCCCCAACGAGAGATGGGGCTTCTACTACATCTGGTTCCACAGTCCCCTACCGCTGGTAGCACTAGGTGACCGTAGGTTCTCGAACCAGCCCCAATGGGTAGGGTCGCACTTGGCCGGCGATGACCCGACCGACCGTGGCGTGAAGGGACCGGCGGACCCTCTCCAAAAGGCCAAGCACTTGACCAGCACCTCCCCAAGCTTCCCCTCGCAGATGCCGTCATACACCTTCTCTATGTCCTCGCCGGGGCTCTTCCTTTGCGTACCGCTTAGCAACCCGGTACCCAAGGTATCCCTCACGAATTGGTACACTGGGTACGTCCTGCACCTCTTGATCCGGTTCGGCACCGTGTGCGCCCCACCTTCGAACCCCTCCCTGGCCTTCGCTACCTCTGTAGGAAGCCTCTCCTTGAGCTCCTCCATGAACACCGGTATTCTCTTGAAGATGGGGTACCCGTCCGGCCCGTCTTCGCCGCACACCAGCGACTTCTCCACGAGCACCTCCTTCAGCTGCAGCATCAGCGCGTAGGATGGGTTCGCTGGGTCGTCCAGGTAGGAGAAGACCGGTTGATTCTCCACAACTCGGATCATGTCCTTCTCACAAAACCGGGTCTCGAGCAGGGAGCCTGTTTCGGGATCAGAGTAGAGCGTCTTCCGTGCGGCCTGCAGGACGGCATTCTTCACGGCCTCCCGCATGTTCTCCTCCAGGTGGCGGAGGTCCACAGCCTGGCAGAGCGCCACCATGTAGGTGGCGCTCATGAGGTTAAGGATTTGGATGGCCTCGGCGCTTTTCCGGGCGGAGATGAGGCCCAGGGAATTGACGTCCTGGTTGTGTTGCTCGGCGCTCTGTGTGTGGGTGGTGACGGGGTTGGCGAGGTAGAGGAGCTCGGAGGTGTAGGCGGCCATGGCGATCTCTGCACCCTTCAGGCCATAGTCGAGGCTGGGGTCGGGCCCGCCGGGGAGGTTGGACGGGAGTCCGTTGTTGTAGTGGTCGCAGACGAGCTCGGAGAACTGGGCAAACATGAGTTTGCCGATGGCAGCGAGAGCGAGGCGGAGGTTGTCCATGGCGACACCGATGGGGGTACCTTGAAAGTTGCCGCCGTGAAGGGCGATGTCACGGTCAACGTCGATCAAGGGGTTGTCATTCACAGAGTTGATCTCGCGTTCAATGGAATTTGTTGCCCAGCGGATCGTCTCCACCTGAGGGCCCAGCCACTGTGGAGAGGTCCGAAGGGCGTAGCGGTCTTGCTTCGGCTTCGTCAGTGGATCCGCCGCTTGCCGTCGGGCGGCCTCCTTCATGTAGTCGCTGCCATCGAGCAGGTACTCCATGATGGCCGCCGCCTCGATTTGACCAGGGTGGTGCTTCAGCTCATGCGTTAGCGGGTCTGCGAACTCTGGCTTCCCATGCATCACCTCACAAAAGAGCGCCGACAGCACCTCTGCTAGCAAAGCCAACACATTCGCATCGAAGCATACAGATGACGCCACTGCCGACCCGACTGCCGTGCCGTTGACGAGCGCCAGCCCTTCCTTGGCTTGCAATTCGAACGGCTTGTCGATCCCCACGCGGCGAAGAGCCTCCTCAGCTGGGACCTCTTTCCCCTCCGGCGTCAACACCCTGGAGTTCGGCCGGCAAGTCAGCAGCCCAGCAATATATGACAGTGGCACCAGGTCGCCGGAGGCAGTGATTGTGCCTCGCAGCGGCAGCTTCGGGATCAAGTTGCGGTTCATAAGTTGGGCAACGGCATCAAGGATCTCCCACCGAATGCCGGAGTAGCCCTGCATGAGGGTATTGGTCCGAACAAGCATGGCCGCCTTAGCGTACTCTGTGGGGAGATGCTCTTTCCCTACCACGCCTGCATTTAGAAACCTAATCAGCTCCGTCTGCAAATCGGATGTCTTCGAAGTACGGCGGTGCGAGGTGGCTCCGAAGCCAGTCGTGACACCGTAAGTGTCTGTACCACGGGCAATGTTGTCAGCCACCCACTGGGCGCTTCGTGCCACACGAGCCCGGGCTGCCGTCTCGTCAAGGGAGACCTTGACGCCGGAGCGGCGGGTTATGGCAGCCACCTCCGCCGTTGTAAGGCTTGTTCCCTGCAAGACCACGGTGTCGGAGTGCAAGAATTGATAGACCATTCGCCGGACCTCGTCGAAATGGCTTGTTTGCATGGCCTCCGCAGCTTTGCGCCAGTGGGGAGGCGCCGGGACGTAGGAATTGCCAGGGACGGCCACGGGGTTGATGCCATTCTTGGGCAAAGGCAGAGTTGGTGGCCTGCAGTTCTCGATGGTTTTCTGCAGAGATTCAGCCATTTGCTTTGCAAAAGAGAAATCGAGGAGATGGAAAAGATTAGCGGTGGTGGGATTCTGTGGAAAATGGAAGCAGAGAGAGAGAAGAGAGAGTGAGCTCTGCTTGCCTCTGGTTGTGGAGTGAGGACTCTTGTTTTTATAGAAGAGAGGAAGGTGAGAAGCCGCCTCCAGTCAATTTTGGTGTTGCTCTTTGGTTGTTGGGGGCTTTTGGATAACATTTATTTATTATTTATGTGGTTGGTGAAGCTTCCTTCTTGGAAGGAAGGTGGGAAGAAATCTCATCTCCCATTGACTAGAGATAGGGTGCAATCTTGTTTCATGGAAATTGTGCTGGAGTGATTCAAAAACTTATTTCCAACAGGACTTTTCAAAATTTTGACCGCATTGGATGTGCTCTTTACGTTAGAAAACTTATGAATCCATCTCTAAATTGGTTTATTTAGATGTCCAAACAAGATTTTATACCATCTAAATTTAAAAAAACTCTAGATTATTGATTTCCCCATATGATCATCATGTTTATGTGTCAAGATAAACGGGTTGTAATGTCGCTTCTTATGTTTCGTGTTGTAGATATTACATCTGTAAGGTGAGAAACTTGTAAAAGTAGCAAAAAAGATTGTTTCTTAAATTATATACTTTGCAGTTGCATTCTACCGGATTCATTATCACTACTGTTAGGGCAAATAATGCAAATCTTTTTGGAGTAAAAGAAAGGGAGGTTCAGTACTGGAGTATGGCTGCTTGGCGGTGGTCATGAAAGGGACGATGACGACGACTTTGGAGTCAATAGCCACCTGACCAGGCTATACGGGTTTGGACCACCTTCGTGCAACAGTGAAAAAGAGATGAAAATCAAATCGGGCCCTACCAATATCCTCATCCCCCATCTTCTTTCCTCAAATAACCTCTCTCTCTCTCTCTCTAACTATCTCTTTCTTGAAAACATATTTACAGAAATTGTTTGGGATGAAAATGGAGTTCATAGATGGATTCATCTCCTTGCTCAAACTGACTTGTAATCAAGTTTACTAAAATGAAGCTCATAGTGGCCGTCAGAAATCTTTAATGAGGAGGGGCCGAATTAAAATTTCTAAATTTTGACACAAGTCAAAATATCATTTTTTAAAATTTTTATCTAGGACACAAGTAAAATTTTTTAAAATTTACATGTAAATTTAAAAAAAAAAATTAAAGTGGGTCAGGGCCAATGTGAGCCCCCTTTGTCTCCGCCCCTGCCCCAGGACGCCCACTCAAATCATGCTTGTGAAGATTGAGCTGCCATGTACTAATCAAATTCAGATCTGAATATGCTAACCTCTCTAATTTGATGTCTAACCTAACTGCAGATTCGTCATATATTGGATTAATTTTGGGCAACTCAGGGCAGGGGTGGAGTTAGAACATTCTAACTAAAGGGCACGACCTGTATGTACGTTAGAAATATATATATCTTGAAGTATCAAAATAAAAATAAACATTTTTATTGTTTTATGTAGGCAATTGCCCAGACGGTGGCCACACTTGTCTTTCCCCCTGTTGGGGGATATTATAAAGTGTTTGTCTAGTCAGTAAAAGTGGCACATCTTTGTGATGATGTTGGCGGACCCAATCACAGCATTGGGCTTAAGAATTTAGAGTTGAAAGTAAGGTCTGATGTGTGGCATAATGTAGCTAGTAGAGCTCTACCCCGCATAGAAAAAGCGACGAAGAGAGTCAGCAAAAGTAGACTGCTTTCCTTAGCTGGGTCCTCCCCCATCCACCAACCCTAACGCATTATTGGTGCCCCCTTTCCTTTTCTCCTCCTCCCTCCAACTGGGCCAAGACATGGTCAAGTTAACATATTATTTGATGAACAATTTCTCACAATTATGTGCCTTTAATGGGTCATCTTTCATGTCTATGTATACATATGATTCTATAATTATAGTGAGAATGATATTAAAATCACTAGCTATAGATGCCATTTTGTTGATTTGTAGATGTTCTAACTGTTTTTTGATGAATTCTTTTATAAATGTTAATGTTTACTTACAATAATTGTTCTACTTTTAATTAATTATGTGATAAGTATGCCTAGGATTCTTTGGCGGCTATCTTTTCAAATCTATAAAGTGGGTACTTGAGTTACCCATTAATACGGAGCTTTAGGAGGTAAAGGTGGCTTTCTGAAAAAATTATTTCAAAGAGAAGACAACTTAGAGAGAGAGAGAGAGAGAAGACGGGGACGAGGGAGGGACAATAACCGTCCACTTAACCTTCATAATGACACTCTTAATCTCAAGCTTAACATTCCTCAATAGCATCAAGATAGCACCTTTCAAGATTAAAATTAAAGACATGACTATAACACGCCTCCCAACCCAACGGGTTGCACTACCCATCACTTGGAGAGATAGAGGTCCGAAAGACCACGGTGAGGTGTACAATTGATTGGGTCAGAAAACTGCAAGCTTGAGGTCATTCTTTTTGCTAATTAAAATGAGAAAGATACATATGCATTTGGTGATCTCGTAAGTTAACATGAAGTCATGTGAAAGGGTGGTGACATCAACCACAGTGGGTTAGTTGAGTTGAGTGCCACGTTCCCATTTTACTTGGTCAAGTCAAGAAGCCACAAAGAAGGCTCGGTCTAGTTGGGCCTCCAGCATTATAGATTGTCGGAACATTTCTTCTTATGAAATTTCGTTTTTTCCCTTCCCTTCTTGCATCATGCCCTCTCCCCTTTTCTCTAATGTATGTTTCGTTGCACTTTGCCGTGAGTTGAGTTGTAAATGCTCTGACTGTTTTTGGATGAGTTCTTTTATAAATTTTAATGTTTACTTAAAATAATTGTTCTACTTCTAATTAAGTATGTGATATGTATGCCTAGGATTCTTCGGCCGCTGTCTTTTCAAATCTATAAAATGGGTACTTGGGTTACCGAGAGATAATATGGGAGTTCCCCTAAATATAAGAACAAACTGCAAAAATAAAATAGGATAAGGAAATATACAAGACAGTAGGGCAATAAAACAAAAGAAGAGGGGTGAAAAGAGAGAGAGAAAGAAAGAGGGGATTGTGGAATGAGGGAGAGACAATAACCGTCCATTTAACCTTCATAATAGCACCCTTAATCCCAAGCTTAACATTCCTCAATCAAGATTGCACATTCCAAGATTGTAATTGAAGAAATGACTATAACACGCCACTAAACCCAACAGCCTAGGGAGAGATAGACATAAAATGAGAATGCATAACAAAATTTAGAGACACGAAATCCCCTAAATACAAGAACAAGCCTCAAAAACAAAATAAAAAAACGAAATGTACAAGACAGCAGCATAATAAAACAAAATAAGAGGAACGGAGAGAGAAAGAGGGGATGGGGGGATGAGAAAGGATAAATAACTGTCCACTTAACCTTCATAATAGCACTCTTAATCTTAAGCTTAACATTCCTCAATCAAGATTGCACATTCCAAGATTGTAATTGAAGAAATAATTATAACACGCCACCAAACCCAACGGGTTGCACTACCCATCACTTAGGGAGAGAGAGATAGAGAGAGAGGCATGAAAAACCACCGTTAGGTCTACAATTGATTGTGCCTTTGATTTAGAAAGCTCCAATCTAGAGGTCTTTCTTTTTGCTAATTAAAATGAGAAATATACGTGTATGCATTTGGTGATCTCGTAAGTTGACATGAAGTCATGTGAAAGGGTGGTGAGATCATCAACCACAGTGGGTTAGTTGAGCGTCACGTTCCAATTTTACTTGGTCAAGTCAAGAGGCCAGGTCTAGTTGGCCCTCCTGCATTATAATTTGTCAGGAACATTTCTTCTTATGAAATTTGGTCTTTCCCCTTTCCTTCTTTTATCATGCCCTCACCCCTCGTTGCCCTTTGCCATGAGGTAGTGGATTCCACCACCTCTTAGAAAAATCAGACCCAAAAACCTAATGAGAGTAATTTTTTAATCGAAAAGAAAAGGTTAAAAAATTATTGTTATATGCATACATCTAGACTTCGCATGTTTGTGTCCTTTTAAATAAATTTCTTGCTCCAACACTAGATGGATCCATCTAGTGGTGGGGCCACATTGTCGCTGCTGTTGGCAATTGCCTGCACCAGCACAGATTTTTTTTTTTTATATATATATAGATATTTCATTAATTTTTAATTTTTTACATATCAATGCTCCTTAGTGCTTGTTTGGCAGCAGGGGCACCATGTAAATGCTCCATTAATCTGCCTTAAAGGTTGGAGCAGGTTTGTCGGACACTAAAACTATTGTTCCATAAATTTGCTCCCATCTTTCAAGCAGATTCATGGGAAATTTATCTCTGCTGCTAAACTGCCTCTTAAAGTTTGAAATCTAAAGTAACACTGCCCCTTAAACAGAAATTTTTTTGCTCCAGAGTGGATCCACCAAATGAGGACAACTCAATTTTGCAACCATTGAAGGTGTTTGGGTTACATCAGCCATTAAATGTTGTGTAGGAGGCAGGCAAAACTGCAGGTCTAGGCGCGTACCGAAACTGACTTGGTGAAAACCCCAATTTTGACAACAAACACGTCGTTTTCAAAAGGAAGGAAACAATTTCATCTCCTCTTCGCATTGTCACCTAAACACTTAAAAGCCAAGTTGTCACAAAACTTGATTTTCACTCACAAAATGTTGTTTTCTGAGGGTGCCATCCAAACACAAATTAAAACTTTTGAATTTCTTTCATGACAATTCCACATGACAGATGTGTGTTCAATCGAATCTCTCGGAATCTTCAGTACCCCCACCATATCATGTCAGGTTTATAAACCATTCTATATAACTCAAGGGAGAGATAAGCCCTTTCTGCTTGTTCTCCACCCCTAAAGTTTAGATGAAATCTAGCTTAGAATAAAATGGACACCAAGGTTATAAAAACCCAATTTTCTACCTCCGTTGATTGGATATTGAGTGTAGAGTTGTAGCAAGCCCACCTGACGAGTAGAAAGGGTAGGACCAAAACGCAAGGCTATTCACTGCCACCGCGGGGAGTTTGGATATGACACTCAACTTAACCATTTTCCTCTTATGTATCACAAGTTTCTGACGAAATTGTTTGGTAACAATTAAGGACGTGTTGGAACCGATAACTTGTAACCGACCAACCGCACCTATAAGAAAGATTTAAAGGCGTACTCGCATTTTGGGAAAAGCCGGATTTTCCAAAAACGTGCCCGAGAATTTGGAATAATTAAAGTCACACCTAACTTTCGATGTTTCTAAAAATATACCCACTTTACCACTAATTAGTCAAGAAGGTATGTGAAACTGTTTCTGCCAAATCCAACCATCTGAAAAATTAACAGAAAAGCAAATATGCCTTATTCGCTAATACATCTGCTTCATAGCAAGAACATGGGACATCCAAATAACGATTTTAACGAAAAGAAAGAATCATCATAATACGTGGTACGTTAAAAAAGGATAACCTTTTTTAATAGATTCGAATTTATCTTAGTTGGGCCTTTGTAGCACGTGAGCCTCACCTCAAGTCACGTAGGATTAGTAAACAGGTCACTTTGTGTGCAGAACTCGAAACTTTTTAAAAATAACATACAAAGGTACTCATGCTTTCTTATTAAAGTCAAATTCTTCAGATAACCTTTAAAGTTTCCTTCCAAGAAAGACGGATGAATGAAACGATTAATGAGCAACTTCAGGACAAGCACGTACCCGACAATTTTTAGACCAAGATATTCCAGTATAATTAGCATATTAGCATGTTGTATAAGGATCCAGATTGAAGCTTTTGAATGTCAAATATACAAGACACTGGCCCGCCACAAATCGCATTGTGTGTCCACTGTTATTAACCAAATCGGTTGACAGCCAGACACCGACAAGAAAACAGGATGGTTTCGATCCTGCAATAATGTGAAGTGGAGCGGAGAAAAGGAGGTAGAAGAAGGCTGGGATTGGGATGCATTATGAAAATATTAAACACAAGTTTTTGTTACAGAGTTTCACATGGAGGGCTCCATTCGATCATATAATCTAGTGAGGTTGAACAATTGGCAACTAGAAATTGTTGCCCCAATTCAGATGACCAAGCTGTGGCTGCTGATAGGCTCCAACCTGACCACCAGAAGCTGCTGCAACACCACCCATCCCAGGCAATTGCTGGTGCACCAAGTGGTGTGTGTTGGCCAATGCTGCTGGCTGCGAAGGGTGATACATGTTGGCGAAGGGCACGTGTGAAGATTGTGGAGTGTTAAATGATGCATGGCCTGTATGTGAGGGCACAAATCCAGCATGAGGAACCTGTCCAGATATATTATAATATGGAGGCGACTGCAAACCAGAAAGTTCTCTCGGCGTCTGGATCCAGATTTCTGAGCTCTCGGCCTGTGTAGAATTAATCAACATTACAACCAACCAACAACAGCGGTGACACAGGACAGAAAAAAAACAAAACGGAACATAAAATTCTAGGTGGTCCTAATAGCAAAACATTGGCAAGGACGAATAGATAATAAACACATGATTAAAATGACATGGAATCAATAAAAAGCCAGATTTAACATCAAGCTTTCAAGATTTTTAATCTTGTTGTTACAAATAATTCAGTAATATAAACATGGATATCGCTTAGAAAATTTATTAGCTTCTCTCATTTATGGATACATTTTTCAGAAATGTATTATTCATAAAAAACTATTCAGACATGAAATACTGTCATTCTTCATCAAGCAGCCGAATTTGTCAAAATAATGTCTATCGTTTGTTAAAACTTTTTCCAAGGAGCATGTGCTCTGTCACTAGGTAGCAAAATAGCTCCCCTATACTCAGGCGCGCTAACAGACACAGGGCCGTGTTCTGGTACAGGCCAGCAATAATGTACAGTGGGATTTGAAGCAGGGAATCTTTTGTTCAAGAACTGAATGAGTGTGACTCGCTTAGATACCTTAAGCGCCCAATCAAACCAAAACTAACCATCCAAATACAAAAGAATCTTTATCTTTATACTGTAGGGTGCAACGAAAAGCTTATCAGGTTTATTTCAAAAGTCATCCAGCGGGAAAAACCAAACAAGACCAGGAAATGAAACTTCACCTGTGGATTTGGAATGTAGAGATTGTTTTCCTTGTACTTGATTCTGGAAACATCATCAACACCAGTATTGCCACTTGGTGTCATTGGAGTTGTCACAGCATATCCAGCTGGATTTGAGTAATTTCCATATCCTATCGGACTAGCACCAGGAATAGGCTTATACTGTGCAGGTGCATATTTCAGACCACCTGGAGTGAGGTGTGAGCTTCCTCCAGGCATTATCAGGTAACTGCTGCCTGCAGGTGGGTGAGGATATCCAGGGCTGCCAGAAAAGCTGGGCACTGCCATCGGTGGCACATATAGTGGTGATAAAAATTGTCGGTATGGAAAGAAATTTGGAAACTGAGGTAGATGAACTCCAGCAGGTTGGGGGTATACTGGTGCCATCTGTTGCTGCTGCATCATTGAAACTGTTGATGGAGTGGCACCATTTGCGTGTGTAGTCAATCCCTGAAAGAACAAAAAGAGGCCTAATTACACATGGATAGAGAAGTTCCATAACCCGTGTTACGCAATAAGGATGCCAATTAATAAAACCAAAACCACCATCTCTTTCAACTTTGATGAACAGATGTATAATTCTCCACCTTTTTCTTTACATTTTTCAAGGATGTACACTTCTTTCTAACCAAAATATTGCCCCACTGGACAACAGGAAAAGAAAAAAAAAACAAATAAGTAGCTGATATGTAGTCGACAAAAGAAAAAAATTCAACCTCTTTAGGAGTTTACGAATGTGACTAAATACAACTTTTATGGAAAGGAGCAAGTTTTGATGGAGAATGCAAATATCTTAGTGAAAAATATGTAGGTTTTGGTAAACAATCTATAGAATTTATGCTAACCATGCCTAATCACCTCCTGAGGCGATGCCATGCCTTGCTCTCTCACATTCTCATCCATAGCTTGCCTGAAGAATGGTGCATCATAATTTGGATGATCATAAGCCTGTTGCTGCATAAGCAAGAAGAAAATAACTGATGATAAGTCATGCTTCAGAGAAAACTGAACATGCTATGAAACTCTAATGCACGTGCAGGTAAGCAGAAGAAAAATAAAAAGCTTATCAGTTGACCTTTTCTAGAAAAGGATCTGCAACAAATCAATGAGCCAATAAATGCTACGACTAACAATTATTATTTCTTTTCGTCTAAGAACTGACAAAATGTTCTTCTAATACAAATCTAAAGCAGAAAGAGAAACATCAAAATGAACTTTTACTTATTATAAAGTTATAAACAGATTATTTTTTAAATCCCAGAACATGGGAATACAGGATTGAAAAGAATATCAACATATCCTAGGAGAATGAACAGAGACATGAATAAAAATGAATAAATTTTGAGTAAAGCGAAACTGACCGAAAAAGTTTGGAGATGGGAATGATCTGGCTCCTGTGGCTCTGCTGGGCCAAAAGAAGAAGGGCTCTGGCCTTGGACAAGTCCAATATTTGCATAGTTCTCCAAATTCTGCCCACTAGATGAATCTTTTCCTTCTGGCAACGGACATTCAGATGAAACAGCAGAAGGGGAATGAGATCCAGATATGCCAGGTTGTTCATCCTGTGACACTGACTGTTCACTTGAGATTCCTCCAGGATTAACCACAGCATCATCCATTGGACTGCATGAAAGTATCACAAAGAAAAAAAAACACCAAACACGTCACACATCAATGATCTTGCAACAGGCAAAGACGAAACAGCTTTGTAAACCTGGACTTCAATAATGAAGTCATATAACAGAATTGTAAAAAAATGCATCTTATGAAGTTACTGGAAACAATAGTGTAACAGGTTTTGTCATGAAAATCTTAAAATATAAAAAAAAAATAATAAGAATTTTGAAATATCATAGATGACGAAAACAGAGAGCCAACCAAGGAATGGTACAAGGTGACTAGGATACCCAAGGGACTGGTCAAACGTTGAGTACTGTTCCAAATGCAACCAAATTTTAAAAGAGTTGTTCCCAGATCAGCTGAATTGGCTGAATCGGCTCGGCTCGGAGTTGCCCTATTGTAGATACTTTCATTCAACACTAGTGTTACTCAATATCACTAAGAAATAAACTAGAGTTTTTTATTAAAAATAAACTCATCAAGTGTTTGCTCTTTATCAGTTGCTATTATTTTCAAGTTCTCTTTGTATTCACAAACGATATTTATGTCATCATACTTTATAGATGCATTTACCACCATCCATTTGTAAAAAAATACAATATAATTTACATCCCGACCCACTGTTGCATGACCAAAAAATTAGCTGATCCAACTCCAGTTCACAAGCTTGCCAACTATGGAAAATATTGACATTGATTGGAAGTTGTGATCCAAATATGATGGGGAACAAAATAAAATCAACAAAGAGCACTGTCCAACAATATAACATATTAATAAATTAACTATTCAATTTGTAAAAAAAATACAATATAATTTACGACCCGACCCGCTGTTGCATGACCAAAACATTAGCTGATCCAACTCCAGTTAACAAGCTTGCCAACTATGGAAAATATTGACATTGATTGGAAGTTGTGATCCAAATATGATGCGGAACAAAATAAAATCAATAAAGAGCACTGTCCAACAAAATAACATACTAATAAATTAACTATTCAAGGAAAATGTACCAACAAACTAATCTGATGAAGGAAAGAAACACAGGAGCCAGGTTTTCTGATGACCAATATGTTGCATTATGGATGGTAAAGAATCAAGGGAAGCATGAAGATAATTGAAAAAACCTTGCAGAACGCCCATCTTTTTGTTCTTCACTTTCCATGGACTCCCTCAATCCAGGGGTATAAATCTTGTTAGCATCAAGCACTGTCCCAAAGCTTCCAAATGTCAATCGTGTTAAGTCAGCCTCTGGTACTCTAAGATGGTCTGGTATGATTACATGCTGATATGGGCCAATATTTGCTTCTGAAAGCTTTTCTGACAAATGGTTCACTTCCACTTGCCGCCTGACTAAGCTATCAGCTCCTGACGAAGTGCTGGTTGAAGTTGCCTCAACTACAGGAGTGCTTGTAGTTTGTTTTTGGCTTAAAGACTTAGGTTTCCATTCCATATTGGTAGCTGACATAAGAAACGTAACATAAATGAGTAACTAAATCATCATGTCACAAAAATCATGGACAGAAATGTCCAACATAAAATACTAAAAATATACCAACAACCAGAGATTCAAAAAAGTATACTACTCTCTCTGAGATAAGTAACTAAGAGATTATTTACAGTTTAAAATTCCATGAATTGCATCATTCAACTTATGTGAAAATATATATATATATCCTAAGTTTAGAACACATGTACCACGAAAGGCAGCTTCTTGCAAGCAACTAAAAGATCCATTATTTTTAAAGCTAATCATGAAAGTTCGTATGGCACCAATTCTTGCAAGAGGCATATGTATTTGTTGAAAAACAATGACAAAAATTTCATGGATAGTTATAATCTGACAGCTAACAAAAGACAATATCACCTGGATAGTTAATCTGCAGCCATCTAAAGAACTTGTATTGAAATTTACAAAACAAAAATAAACACACACAAAAACATTTCCTAGTTAGATGATAACATTCTTTATGATAGCTATGGAAGAACTCAAAACTTCAAGGATTCAAAAGTCAAAATAAAGCCTTAAAAAGAATCACTACTAAGTTAACACAAACACTTCCCAAAAAAACTAATACATACACTTCCCAAAAAAACCATCACTTCTTATGAATATACCAAAAAAGCCGAATGCCTACAACATGCATATGACTGCAGAAACAAAAAAAGAACCATTTTCCTAATTTCCAAGAAGACTATAGTGGCCTGAGACTGGAGCTTAAATTTTAAATAGAGTATCCATTAAGATAGGATATAACCATAAAAGCAGACTCTACTTAACAAGTAAGAAGATCATGTGGTTAGGCCATTGTGATTTGATCCACTTGAGACCTTATATTTTCACAAAAGAAGAAGATCAAGGTCCAATATCACAAGCATCATAAATGTTGGTAAAAAGTATATGCATAAACTTGGATTTCTGGCCAATGTGGAGGAAGCACCGATCAACAGCAAAGATGCTAATGAAGAATAAAAATAGGGTACTCGAGCAATATTTTCAGATCAGAAAAAAAAATAGTACGTGAACCCACCTTTTTGATGACCAGGAAGTTGCTGATGAGCCCTGACGCTGTACTGGTTTCCCAACAGAGGACGATTAACAGACAAACCAGGCAAAACAGGTTTTTGTGGAGCTGGTTGACTGTATTGGTCATTCTTGGTCAAAGATGTAGCATTTCCAAATGATGATGTTGTTGCAGGCATGTCCTTTACCAGAATTGGAATGGAGAAAGAACTACTTGAAACAGGTGATTGGGTAGCAGAATTTTCAGATGATTGACGGCGAGCACCAACTATTCCAACTTCACGTTTAATTGTTCCAACTGTCCCAGACAATCCAGGATTACGAGTTGGAACATGGACTGGATCCTTTGATGAGGAATAAACCCCCGCCACAGAACTAGTTGATGCCAAGGATTCAGCTTGTTGTTCAGAACCTAGTGAACGAGCTTCTATTCTTAACAAAGAATTTGGCACAGACACCATTCTGCTCTCCTCTGGCAACGATGGTAAATGACTGCCCTTGGAAATATTATCACCTGCATGTTTTGCCCCAGCCTCATGGGAAACTTGCGCTTGACATCCTGAGTTTCCATTGGAACCGTAGTTCTTTTGATCAGTTAATTTTCCCGGAGAGCTACAGGAAGATAAAGATGTAGAAAATGAGCATCTAAAGTTCACACATGAAAAAGGAATAATATCCAGCAACAGCTACAAGTTAAAGAATAAAATGGTATTTTCTTATGGTGTCGCTGATAAAGACAATGAATTTCCCCCCAGACCTTGGCAAAAGAATTTTTTTCTGGCAGGAAATTTTTAAGCTTCGCATTCATACTTATTTTCGGCTTGAAAAGATGAATCAAAAAGCTTGACCATATGGAGACAAAAAAAAAAATCACCTTGTTTGGGGATATAAAGGTGCACATTTACCCTGGTAAAATGTTCACATTGAAACCACAGGTGGTTCTAAGGTGGTTCCACAGAATTGCTTTTCACACTGTCAAATTAGTTAACAAAGAATGCTGAAACTGACCAAAAGTAGCTAATACTTACAACTAGGCTGTTGCAATAGGTGAGTCTTGAAGGAATCATGTGAAATCGAAAGAACAAATTTGGACACGGAGGACTCTTCCTTATAAGGCTGAAGAACTACAGTTAAATGAAAAACACTGATTGCAGTACAGTTTCACAGGTAGGTGCTTTCTTGTCAGGTTAGCTTTTGCTGATTATAAGTTCAACCCCTTAACTTCGCGGGACCCCTTAATTTTGCTGCATTGTTTGTGATTATATGTTCCACCCCTTGCTTTCAGATCATGAACTCATGAGAAATGAAAAACTTATGTTCATAAATAGTACTGCAATTTAAGTATAATCTTCAAGAAGCAGTAATCACTTTAAGTTTTATTGTAAAGACAACAATAAGCTAATGGCTTAACAGTGCCTAAGTGATACAGAATGGTATATCATCAAATAGCAAGTCTTTACCTTTGCTTTGATAAAGACAACCATAAGCTAATGGCTTAACAGTGCCTAAGTGATACAGAATGGTATATGATCAAATAGCAAGTCTTTACCTTTGCTTTGAATTATTGGAAGGCAGTTTCTCAATTTTCAAAGCAGGTGAATGAGTCACATCGGTCCTGTTTTCTTTGTTCGAGTTTTGATTGACTCTATTATCACGTACCACACGAAATTCTTGATTAACCCCTGCATAATAGTGTATTATGAATAAACCATTATCTGAAAGGTTAAGAAATTAAGATACCTGATAAGCATACAAACTTATGAAGTACTATAAACCCAAGTCTTAAAAGGCGGCAATTCAAATTTGAGCATCTCAGATTGAGGAAAATATAACAACCAAGTCAATCCAGAAAAGAAAGACATCCATAAGTTGATAGAGAGAATCAATAATTTATACATAAAACATATTACTGCTTTACATTATGAATACAAGTACCAGTAACAATGAATAGCACCAAATAAATAATGAAAGCATCCACCAACTCTCAAAGAGGAACTTCTCTATTTGTCGTTCATGTTCTTTCTTCCTCTTGCAGTGAAGATTGCTTTAATTTTTTGCAGAATTTAGGAACATTATTGATGGTCACTGCTATAGTGAAGATAAAAATGAGAATTTTAAAATTTGACAGGGAACAAACATTCTTGTGTTGGCACGACACTATTTCACTCATTGTAAACACAATAACATGCATCAACCTTGAAAGAAGTTCACTGTATGCCTTATTCTTAAAGTTATAAGCGAGCTGGTTACTGAGATAAACCAAAAGATGGGGTTGTTTACTAGTCCTATAAGCTTTAACAGAATGAGTATCAACTAAATGTAAAAGAATTAGAAAGAAGGGATCCAATGTTCCAAGTTTCTAAATTGTACGGGGCCATAGGGTAACCCAACACAACCAGCAGCATGACCCTATGGACCAATGATTCACAAACCGGGGTTAGGCAGATTTCTACCAGACTATAGTGGAGACCTACCCAAGATATTGAACCTCTTAATTATCTGCAACTCAAATGTCTCAAGTCCAACCTCTGAACAAGTAGCCGAAGCAGATGCTGGCCAAAGCCATCTCATAATAACCACCTTTATGAAGTCCACCATAAAAAAGTTCAATGAAGTGGACTGTTCGATTCAAATATCAACACGACCATAATAGCCTTGAAGTTGACTTCTCATTACCTGGCACATTAGTACGAGTATAGCCCCCTCTCCGATTATTTCGGTCCCACTGTGTCTGAGGATGAAGACTTTGAACAGTATGCTCTGGCCGCTTTTTCATTTCTGGTGGGCCCTTAGGGATTGAATTCTGCAAGAATAAATAAACATGAAATAAGCTTTGCGATGTTGAAAAAACACCAGCAGTTACATAACCCATTCAACCTCAATAAGCTTTGCAATGTTGAAAAAACCTAACCCATCTACCCATTTAATATTCCCAATGATGTTATGTTGTCTTAGATAGTCCTTTTATGCATCAATATGATCTCTCACTTAACATGAAAACCGAAAGCACATATCAGCAAAACAAAATTTTAGCTGAAAATTTCACTGTCAGCCCTGGAGCTCATGTAAAGCCACAGAAGCCATGCCTAAGGGATGGATATAATAGAAGAATGCAAAGAGGAGCAAAAAGTGCGTCTACAGCCTCTGAAGGAGGCATATTTGGCTTGCATGCATTTCTACACCATATAGGTGAAGGCATAGGTGTAGATACAACTACATGGTTCCAAGAGATATATGTGCTAGATTCATAATATGCTCACTCTGTGAATGGCGAATTGTGTTTTATAAATTTCCATACTATCCATCAAAGACTTAACTAGAACTACTAGATTATTTTATAAATTTCCATGGGAAATTGTCAAACATTAAACACCTAGGCCGTCTAGATCAGCCAATCAACTAGGCTAGTTGTTCTTTGTTGTCCTATTTAAAAATGCTTTGGACCATCCCCCTAGGGCACCTAGGCACCTCAACAACCAAGGTCATACTCAAACTCAGCACAATGTCACAAATTCCATTCTCAGCAAAGTTTTTCCCTGGTACTTTTCGGCAAAGTTTTTCTTTTCAAAGAAATCTTGAGAAAATCTTGACAACTTCAAAAAATAAAAAATCAAAAAAATCATAAAAAAACCTTTAAAAATTATACTATTAAAACGCTAAAAATCTCAGGAAAAATGACGATAAAATTGCAAGATTTTTGTTTTGGAGATTTTCCAAATCTCACCACTTTTTCCTTATTTTTTCGTTTTACTTGATTTTTTCATAAATATAGTGGGATTTTTGAAAATCTCGTGATATCTATGACATTGACTCAACAGCCTACATTATGTCCTTTGTCCCTTTTTTCTTTCTATTGCTTTCGGCACACATTTTTTTTCTTCTATTTTACACAGTTTTTATTGTCTTCATTATTGTATCTAATTTGGCATTAAAATTACATGTGCCTCTGTGTATCACGAAAAGAGACCAAATGAAGTTGAGATGAATATGTTGAAGATTTGAACTGCTTCCTTCTTTCAGTAGGTAAGTACTTTAAAGTTTTAATTTAATCTTTCAAGTGCTAGAAACTGGAAGTAGAGATTATCAGTTGATGTTTTAGCCTCTAGGAAATTAATCTATTACAAATCAATGATGAGCATCAATGCTAAGTTGCTAACATTATAAATACCATTATGTTGTTTTCATACAAAGTGTAACCATATGTTTTCCTTTGATAACGCTTCAACTGGTTTTTGTTAAATTTATTTTGGTATTTCTTTTTGTACTGCTCATATTTGCCTAATTCCACCTATGCTCACCTAGGCTCCAGGCTCAACCTATAGCCTAGGCTGCGCCTAGGCAATCAATAAGATAGATTAAATTTTAGATAAACATAGAAAGATACGTTAGACACACATTCATGAAAGCATAAAGACAGGACAAATTATAGTTTCAACCATTCATCAAACAGAAAAGATGTACACCAAGGACTTCTCACTGGGAGGCCTAAACAACAGGAGCTAAACAGATTGGCATAGTAAATACCTCTTTTTTCCTGTCCCTTTTCCTCTTCACTTCATGAAATGGATCTGAAAACAAATCAAGAAGTTCACTCACGCTGGGTGACATGATAATCACTACTAAAGCAGGAACCATCAACTGCGATTAGAATTGAAAGCAAAAGACAGGAATGCAACAGCCTAACTAGCATAAAAAAATGTGACAATTATTCGAGAAGACAAATGAAACTTTGAGAAGTAAGAGAAGAGACAAAAAAAAGTCAAAAACATGATAAAAACATTAAGTTTCATTAGTACATGACTATTTGAAGAATTAAAGCACCACCAATAAATAAATACTTATTATTTACAAATATTAAGACAGAAATAAAGGGATTAAAATTAACAAAAGCTTTAGATGTTCAAACTGTGTGACTTCAGAAGCCAAAACTACCATTTTGCAGGTTCCAGTACTAGGGCACTAGCATAGACTCCATCAAACGCGATGTGTCCACAATCACTATTGATTTGGCAACAATTCATCTTGGTATCACTTGTATATCTCACCAATTACTAATACTCATTGCTATGTAAGTGAAAGAGGTACTACATAGAATAATACAATATTCAACAAGATTATGCAAAACTTAACTGTAAGAAACTTCAAGTCAGGTAACCTCATCTCAACAGAACTAGGACCCAAATGCCCATATATGAGAAACATAATTTCTTCAGTAGGTATATCACACATGTAAACCATTTCCTAGCCAATAGCAAAAAAGGTTACATCTTGCTTCTGATTTGTATTCCTATTTGTCCTACGAAAGGGATTCTTGCCACTTGAGATCCATCTATACATTATAAAGATTTGAGAATCCTAAAAGGTATGAAATAAAACTATGTTGTCAAACGCTCAACTAGACTGACCCCCATAGGCTAGTTCTTCTTATGTGAGCTGCCACTTGAAAACACCCAGGCCTATTGTGGTTGTCTTTTCTCTTATTATTTTTCTTTTTTACTTTTTGTGCAGTTATTCTTCTCATATTTTTGTTGTTTGTTCCATGTCTTATTAAATTGTGTATGTGTGGGTGCATGCATGTGTACACACATTTGTAGTTACAGTTATAATTGTAATTCATATACTATTCATATACTCAATAACACCCAGAATTAATGTGTGTTCCCTGTTTAGATAGACATACATTTTCACAAATAAACTGTCTGAGGCTAATTATTGTGGTTATGGATGTCCACGACAATATGTACTATCTTCTTTACACTTTTTTCTTGTTTATTAGAACTATAATAGATTCATAGAAGACAGTCTTACAACAAGTAATATTAATATGAGAGCTGTGGCTATATTGAGGATCTATGTTCCCTTCTTTTTCTTAATTAGATTAGTAATTTTAGGTTTTGTTCCAGGATTTTAGCTACAGAAATTAGAATCAGATATTTAGAAATTAGCATTTAGGAAATCGCAAGATTTTGGACGCTCCATAACATTGAAAAGAATGCATGTTTGCTTTATGTTTTTTATGCTATATAACTTGTAAACTTTAATTGTTCAATGTCAGTAAATCTGATATTTCAAGCTTGTACATTTTTAGTTATGTTTCTTAATATGTTATAAAATGTTTAATGTGTGTGATGCTGTGCATTTTAATTGCTTTATTGTTATAAGCTTTTCATTGTGAAATGCTTCAATTTCGGTTTCCTTTTTCCTTTCATAGGGAGGTATGGGAAGAAGGGAGGAGAGGAGGAAGGGGAAGGGTGGTGCTGCTTAATGTGCCTAGCCCTGCATTGCCAGTAAGCTCAGGCTGCCTTATCATCACCATGAATATAATCTCACATCAATAAAATTGGCCACCCCTGTCATAAAGGCAACTTTGCGAAAAAATAATCCTTGAAAGCCCCATCACTGATCACAACCATACACATTTCAAGTTCCATGATCTGCATCTCGTTTCCTATTTTGGTTTTTATCAAGTTTGCAGCTTTTCCAAGTCTCATTATTTTCATTTCCATTTGGAATGTTAAGCCGAGCTGAATCTGTTACCTGGTTCACCTTATTTTCAAAGTCATTTTATAATTCATGCCTTGGTAGTCAAAAAGTTTGCCGCAGCACTTCCCTGGGCAACCCAGACAAAGGGTACTATTTTCTAAAAAATGTACAACTCTACAAATTTTTGTTCTTTTATCTTCTAAGAAATTAGTTGTTGATTGAGGTAGTGTTTCTTAAAACTCCCATTTTGCATCCTATTCTCCCTTCCCTCTTCTTTCTCCCCTCTCTCTTTTTCTGTCAAATAGGCACCACCAAGGCCTTCCTGTGAAGTCTATCACATAGACCTGCCTAATCCTTTTACTTCATAGATTCCTGCTTGATCAGACATTTCAAAGACTTGCTGCTTCTGTCTTCCACAATATTCCTCGCTTGTCGGACCAACTCAACAAACCTTAATTTTTAATAATCTACACTAGGTATCTGATGTCCTTATTGGTTGGTACATACTGATACTGCTGCCCATTAACCACATAATGCTGATATGCTTAAGAGTTCGAATTAGAGGTTGATGGTGTTTAATTTCATAAGTAGAATTGCAGAACATTTTGTAAAATCAAGCATTACTGTGAAATTTTCATGTATGTTAGGTGTACATACCTATCCTTTTGAAAAACTGCGTCATAATTTATCTCAAACTCGAATTGCACCTTGTACACAGAAAACAATATATGTTACACAGTTCACAACCCGTTTCTGTTTGTTTCTAGCCAAATATTTTCATGATCCAGCCACCTTCTCCTGGACTACTGTCGATAGAATGATATGTTAATATACTTCAGAATTTTGATACCATGGAATTAATTAATAAATAAATATCATGACGATTGGACTTGCTCCAACTCAACAGGTCATTTCAGAAAATCATAACGAAGTTTGAGATTCAAATCTTTACAACAAACACATCGGCCATGTCATATTTTTCAGGTCAAACTTCAAGCCATAGATTACTCATTTCATCCCTAGCATTCCTCACTACATTGAAACTTTCTAATCAAAAAAACTATTTTACAACAGCCTGTAGTGTTTTTGCCTCTCATGTCTCAACAACCTCAAAGGCCAAAAGCTCCCCAATGTACCACCGGAACAACAATCCACAAACACTGAAGACCAATACTCGCGCTCACCAAACACCAATCAAACTGACTCAACTAGCAAAGGCAAAAAGAATATGAATGGCATTGGCTTATTCAAGAGTCAAATTCAATTGCAACGCATGAACCATCTAGCCAAAGAACGCCCATTTGCAAACAGCATCCATAAGTATCTCTTTTTCACCCCCCGTCTCGCAAATTACGAACAACCAGACACTACAAGGGATGAACTCGCACAAAGAACTAAGAACAATTTGAGAGTATCGGCACCAATCATCCTCCTCACAGAACATCCTAAAAAGCACCACACACAGTATAAAATTACTCCAAGTTCCAACACAGCCAAACCCCCCCCCCAAACCCTAGCAGTTCAAACTTACAATCAGCATATCCGACAAGACAAAAACCAACAGACAACAAGAGCAAAGCAAGGAAAAACTAAAACCTATAAGTTCCCAACTCACAAAGCTCGAAGATGTAGGCCCTGGAAACGATAAAAACGGTCAAACGAAGAAAAGCCCAAAAAACATCAAGCAGAAGCACTACCAAAGCCCACAAAAGGAAGAAACCGCAAAGAACCAAATGCACAACAAAAGAGGGAAAAGGAGAGAGTAGAAACGGAGAGAGGAGGGTTCCCACCCAGCGTTAGGAGTTTCTGGGCGGTCTCATTGGGATCCATGTTGGAGTCCTTGAGCATCACGTAGATATCATGATCGGAATGGTTGCCGACGATTTCCTTGATGGACTGAATGGTCGTGCGGAGGCGGGCGGGCAGTGTGTGCGTAGCGACGTCCGATTTGGAGACAGAAAGGGACATCGCCGCCACAAGGGACGAAAAGGGTAACGAGACAAAGAGAAGGAAAGCACAGTGTGTCGACGAATGGACGAGGAAGAGAAGACAGGGAAAGGGGAAGATGGAGAAAAGCACAGAAGAAGGGGAAAGGAAAGAGGTAAAACCCTAATTTTTTTGTTTTTCTGAAAACGCGGAGAGGAGGAAGAGGGGCAGAACAGCGGGAAAGAGACGACCTTTGAAATGAGGAGAGAGAAGGAAGAGAAGAGAGAGAGAGAGAGAGAGAGAGAGTGGCGACGCTCCAAAACCCCCAAATACGAAGCGAAGGAAGAAAGTAAGAGAGAGAGAGGGAGAGGGAGTGAAGAAACGGCCGAAAGAAGCGGAGACTTAGTATCGGCGAGGGTTTCCAAAATCTCTCACGTTTTTTACTTTTTTTTCGCCTTTTCTCTTTTTCTTTTCTTTTTTTCGTTATACTTTTCTCTCGTTTTTGATTGGAGGCTGTCTGTTGCCATGATTATGCAAAAAAATTTCTATTTAGAAACTACTTTTTTGTCGCGTTCTAGAAGTAAACCTTATGCTTTAAATATTTCCAGTTTGAGCGAAACTTTTATGCAACTTCATTGATCACGAATTATTTTTCCCTAGGAAACAAACTTAGGAAAATCGAATACAAAAATGGTAGCTTCTTTTTTTTTTCTTTCTCTTTGGATCTGGGCAGTTTGAATCTGAGAGAGTTGTTTTTTCATTCTCTTTGAATCTGGACAGTTTGAATTAAGAGTCTTAATTTGGGTAGAGGTTGCTCCAAATCCGAATCCAGATTTATTTTTAATATATGCCAAAAGTGGTAAAATCGTTGTACTACAACTATTCCATTTACAAAACTATAATGAGAATGATTTTTCTCCAATTTCTTTAGTTCAAAAGCATGAGAATAAGTGCTTATAAGAATTAGCATTCTCTTCAAAGTAACAAACTTAAACTTGATCTTTCGCTTGTTCGGTGGCATAAATAAAAATGAATAACTGTTTGAGGGAAAATTTAGGAACGCTATGTTTTTCTGAATTAGTGCTAAAATTTGGCCTATCTGCCGCAAGCTTCATTTTTTCCTTTTAAGAATAAATGCTCAAATTAAACGTCTCCCTTATGATTGGTTGAAAATTTCGTCCAAAGTCCCAAATGTGCCCGGTATTTAGCTGACTGCCCCATGGACTAAGAAAAAACTTCCGATGACCCCCAAATGATTGCAGAAATTATCAAATAGCATGTGCAGTAGTTTCATGTTTCATGTTATGTCTTAACTATAATAATAGGGACAGGCTGGAAGCTTGTCCCCCTGTTGACACGTGGACTATAGGGCCACTGTTTTCAGACATGCATGTCAATAAGGATAGGCAGATGTGTCCCTTTTAATGCCATAACAAGCAAGTCGGCCTTGTTTTAGGAATTTTTTGTAATAAAAATTGAATTATGGTTTCAAAAGTTTAACAGTATCGAAATATAATTTTAAATTTTTTTTATGTAACTCAAACTAAAATTTACAATATAAGTAAAATTTTGATTTTTTTTAAATACGAAAAAGGTGGGCATGGCCCCAAGATGGGCCCTACCTTTACCTTAATTTGGGTTCTCGCTTTATCTTAATTTTTTTTTTAATATATTACATATAAATTTAAAAAAAATTTACTTATTTTATATAAAAAAATTTTAAAAAGCAATATTTCTTATAAACTTTAATTCTTTTCTTGTCATAAAAAATTTCTATCTCAACCTTACATAGCCCCTGCGGGTCCTCTTGCCTCTTTCCTTACTTATTAATATAATAAGAAGACATGTTCTCACTTTTGTATGAAAGGGTCATTATGGTAATTTAAATTGTGAAATTTTAGATGCTCTACGATTGCCCTTATGTGGCATTGGTCTTTCATTTTGATAATAAGGTATTTTGGTCATTTCCTGCTCATCCTACATGCTCCCTTGTTAATGACCTGCATTGTAGGTAAAATCGAAATGAATCATATTTTCACTAGCGGTCAGTAGAAAAATGATTTGTTAATATTTGTTTCATTTAGTATAAAACAATTTTTTGTTTATTTGCTGAGTAAAAGGGGTCGTTCCCCTATACCAATTTAAGGCTAGTCTTTCAGTGCTAAACTCTCTACTTTTTCCAATTTAAAAATTAATATTAAAATATCAAAAACATAGTTTCTGATGTGAACGTCATTACTCATTTGTCTTTAATATTAATAAAAATAAATTAACCACTTGAAAAGAACATATCATATCGTGCAGTCGTTTTTGGGATTTTCTCGAGACTTTGATGATTCACATGTCTTTCTGACAAAGTCATGTTGAGTTTCTTTACATTAGCGATCAAGATAGAGGACTTAGAACGAAATTCTCTTGAACGGTGTGCACGGACTCGTACCTTCCCGTTTTGAAAAATAATTTGCAAAAACTTTTGTTGCAAATATGAAATATCATTAACTGTACGGTCGGGGCGGTGGACCAACTGAAGACAACTCAAATGGATCGGGTTCGGGTCAGACACTGGATCACAAAACTTAAACGAGGTCTTTATGAAGGCATGAAAAACCAATTTGCCCGGTTCATTTACAGATCTATTGTGTATGCCAGCGTCGAGCAATGACCAAGTTCAGTTCCACGTCAAGTTGCATCTAAAGCTTATATGCAAGCTTAGTTGCTGGATTCGGATCCCATAATAAATGGACATCTGCATTTATATCCAATTAATGTGATTGGCTTTGCTGCACTACTAAATTCGATCGACAAATTGCCGTGAGAGTTAATGCTTGGAATATCGATGGTCAAGAAAATGTGAGTTGGTCGAATTTGATGTGGCCAAAAAAACCAAAATCCCAACACAGTGATCTGACTGCATTGCTTACATCTTGATGAGGACGAAAGCCCGTTTTGGTAAGAGGTAACATTATGTTCTTCCCGCAAATTGTGACCGAAAATATACAACATTTTGTTTCCAAACTGCCTCTTAGGGTGAAAAGCTTGTTCCGTGTAAGTCAACTTGGTACATAGAGTGGTGAAAGATGGTTGTTGCGGACAGTCATTGCAAACCCAGGTTTGATCTGAACCCAATTTCTCATAGTTGAACATCTTTGAATTTGGATTAGTTCTAAACAAGTAGCTGAAGTTAAGAGCTTCTTTATAAGCCCCTCATTTGGTTTGATAGGCAATTTTGTTTGGAGTTAAGTATACACGTGCATACACACACACACACACATATATATATATATACTTTATTTATTTACATTTACATGTGTGTTTATGTTTATATTTAAACTCTTGGTCTCCTTCAACTCAATGATCTTACTCCAATTCCTTGGATATCGAAAGCTTGTTTATGTCTTCATTAGTGCTATAAATCTCGAATTCTGTATCGTTGCACCAAAAAACTTGATCAACGATGCACCATATTGGCCGACATACAAGCATGCATTGACATATAGTTTCGTATTGAGAGTTTCTTAAGTCAGAAAAAAAAAGGGAGAAAAGATAGTTATTTCATTGTTGATATGGCTTGAATCCTGCCCGTGTCGGTGTCTGTCCAGTATAACATCGTCGCAAAGAGTGCCTGACATGCATTATGGGCCGCCAAATAACGAAGTTGATATAGCTTTGCACCTCAGCAAAGATTTCTAATACGATTCACATGCTGGCAACTGGTCTTCTTGTGAAAAAATGACACATCGGGTGCACTTTAATTACTCTTGAATAGCAGAAAGAGTGTGAATATATGCTACAAGTTTTCTTTTTTAATAATTCCTGACCGTGTTGACATGATCTTTTGGCTCAAAACTTTGGAAACCTGCTCTTAAATTGCTAGTGCTGCTTTCAGGTGCTGGAGCCAGACATATTTGGCTGAGAGGCACTCACCATATATTTGAAGGGCATTTTAAATATAAATATGAAAAAAATTGGGGTCCACCAATATGTCAATATTGAAGATTTTATTGGACTGTATGGGCACTTGCCCACACATGTCTACATGTGTCTCCACCCCTGTTTGCTTCTCAAAATTGCAACAACTTTGAGTGTTATTTAGGAAGATGGGAGAGCATCGTTTTCAGCCCCTCCCTCAGCCCGGGCAGATGTAAATGGGGTACTCTCCCGTCTTCCCCCTAACAATATAGAAACTTTTGCCTACCAAATTTGTACAATTACATTGCAACAAATATTCCCAGTTCCATGAACATGCATGTCTTCTCATCCACTACATGAAGCAAATGGATTCTAAAGTATATTTGTTACTTTTATAGTCGCAAAGCACAAATAAAACTAGACAAGCTTTATTTCTAAAGGTGATCGAGTCAAGACAAATGTGTTCCTCAAAAGGTGTATAGTGTTGCAATGATAGAACTTTCATTCGTCTCATTATTTCGCATTCAGATAGTAATTGTGTCGGCCATGGCCCACCCATCATCTCGAAACAAGCCTTCGGCCTCTGCGACTGCAATTGGTATGGTTGCTTTACTTGCCGCGAAAGACTTCCTTGTGCCACACATGGATATTATAGTGACTATGATTGGCAACTTCTGCATTATTGCAGAAAAGTTCTTTTGGTTGTGTCATAACATATCGACCATAATGTAGAAATCCCTCTGCTAAGAGGTCAGCTCGTTAAGAGTAAAATATATTCTAGTTGAATGGCTTATATGTAGCATTAAATAATTAACCACCTACCGACCATTTAATTATGTTTCATTATTCTATCCAGTGATTTTTGAATCCCTGAATTAATAAGCTTTTTGGTCCATCTATTTTATCATCTAAAGCTGATCTCCCACACCAATTATAATCTTCATATGTAGAAAAAAGAATTTTAACATACAAAAACATGACTTAAGTTGACCAATTAGGTAAAACAGAAGAGTAAAGGGTGTTTATAAGGTTATAATCATCCAGATCTACTCAAATTTACCATTAAGCGGTATAAGCTTTATCATGGCATTGTCCTCATAAATCACACATGCATGGTCAGGGGCGTGAACTCCTTGTAGATCCAGCTAGCCATCATGTTACCAAATCAATCAGGTTGAAACTAAGCTCACTCTGACCCATTTTTAAAAATTGAATTCATATGACACTCCCATAAGATTCGACATTTGTATATTGCTGGGTTTGATTTTCATTGATGAATTCCAGTTAGAATTAATGGACTTGAACTTGGATTCAGAATTGTGAGACCGCAAAACAAATCAATATTAATCGGATCTGAATACCTTTGCAAATTTGACTAAATGGATTTAAAATAAAATTGGTAATCTAATATATAAGTCCCTCCCACTTGCATCTCTCACCATGGAGTAGGGCTAATTTGAGATAATACTCAAAAGAATGAAACAATTGTAAGTGCTGGTGTGTGAGGAGTTTCTCTTTATTAAAGAGTAAAATTTGAGGCATGCAAGGTCTATCAATGTGATCACGGCAATAAAAAAAATGAATCATTTTTAGAACAAATTAAGACACTTATTTTTCTTTTCTAAAACATTTCTATTCATAGTCTAACAATATTTTTTATAGATTTAGGGTTCTGATCAATTTTCAAAATCGCAATTTTCATCTTGCATCAGAAATTGAAGAGTACTGGTACACATATTTGTCAATAGGCATATTGAGTTGAGAACTTGAATTAGTTCTTTTTTTTTAATTAATCCATAGAGCTGCAAGACCAACTTCATATCAATCGATGATCAGTATGATGCTATACAAGCCCTCAGGTCCTCATAACTCACAGGCAACTAGCTGATATTCGTAATGAGAAAGTGCATAATTAGAAAGCGTCTTGAGATGAAATGGGCCGGGATGTTCTACACAAATGTCAATAGTTCATAAGGAAAAGCGTGAGAAAAACAATAATGTTCCTCTTATATTTTTGTAATCACGTCAAAGTTTTTTAAAAGACTAGGCACTTTTATCAAAACACAAAACATCATTTTTGGATTCAAATTAGATCCAAAACCCAAGTTCAAATCCAAATCAAGCATTTCAGGCTTATTTGCCCCTCCTTTTGACAAAAAACTTTCTTTTAAAGGGCGATTTTGATCTTTTTGGTGGGCAATACCCATTTGCCCCTCCTTTTGACAAAAACCTCCTTTTATAGGGCGATTTGGTCCTTTTGGTAGGCAAGACTCATTTACCCCTCCTTTTGACAAAAAACCTCATTTTAGAGAGCGATTTTAGTCTTTTTGGGTGGACAAAAGTACAACTCATTTTTTTTTAAAAAAATATTTTTATAAGCCTAATGGCCAATCATACCCATTTTCAAACAATTTCTTTTTCAAAATAATTCAAAATTATGTGAAATTCGGATGAAAATAAGGTGAAATTCAAAAAAATTCAAATTTTGGGTTTGAACTCCAAAATCTCTATAAATACCCCCCACTTCCCCTCTCTTGGGTAAGAGTGGTCCTTGGGAGAAACCCTAGAGTATTCTCACTTGAAGACTTAGGGTTTTTCTTGAGCTCTCTCTCTCTCCCTCTTCCTCTTTCTATTTTGTCTTCAACTTGGAACTAGGTACAACTCTCCAAGGGAGCACCAAAGATCCCTTGAAGGACTCATATTCATCATTTTGGAGCTTCATTCAAGGTGAGTTCAAGTTTATTTCAAGCATGATTGTTCATTTTCCCTAATTCATTTTCTCATTTAGAGGGATGTAATAATCTATGTTACCTGGGTGTGTTTTTTTTGGCCTCGCACCCGCGTCAATGCGATGCGGGTGCGGGTGCTGGTGTGCTCTGGATGCACACCCAAACTAGTCAAACAAGAATCTGGTGCGGTCAGCCGCACCAAACTAAAATCGTCCTTTTCAGGTTCGCACTCGACTCGCGTTTGTGAGTGGGTCTAATATTGTCCAATTTTTAGGTTTTTTTTTTATAACAAAGTCGATCCTGTGTTTGCTCTCCCCTTTGCCGCTGCTTTACCCCTTTGCCCATTTGCCGCTGTTCCTCTCGTCTGCTATCTTCTCTTCCACCGACAGCTTCCTCTCCAGTCTCCATCCGATGATCGGCGTCCGTGGCATCATCTCCTGCCAGCGGCATCAGGTTTCCTTCTTTTCCTGTGTTTTCCTACCGTCCGGCATTGGTTGTTGTCTCGATTGCTTCTCTTATGTTTTCCTTCATTTTTCATAAAACCCTACCTCGACTCGACTGCTTCCCTTCTGTTTTCCTGCATTCTTCATAAAACCCCCTTTGTCAAGGGGACCCTCTGTTTCCATACCTCTTCGTGATTCTTGAAAATTTTTCAAGAAAAATTGAGTCAACCATTATCAATCACAAAATCAAGGTCCCTCATTTTGGTAGAGGTATTGAAGGTGTGCCGGCTACCATGTATGTGGACGGCCTATTCATCTTTGTTAATTTGCTTGGGTTCAAATTAATCAGTCCAAATCGAACTTTTTTGGCTTTGCTTTGTCAGAACAGAGAATGAGAGCAATTAGTGACCAATTTGGGTGGGTTCAGGGCTCATTTCCCACGCAATATCTAGGCCTCCCACCATCTCTTTTACGTCTCTCAACAGCTGATTGGGATCGTGTTTTGTTGAAGATGCAAAAACGCCTAAATCAATGGAAATCTCATATGTTGTCATATGCAGGAAAACTTTGTCTCCTAAAATTTGTGATTGTTGTGCTGCCCTGCTATTGGTTTATGGTCTTGAAGTACTTGATTTCTATAATCAAGAAGCTTGAAGAAATTATGATTAAGTTCTTGTGGAGAGATTCTGAAGTTAATTGCAGAATGCATTTAGTCCCTGCTCAAGAACTTTTCCTGGTTAACCCAATCCATTAAAAATCAGTCTCTTGTCTGGCAAGGCCTCTTTACTATCAAAAAAGGGTATTCGGCACGATATATGTTGGGAGCTTGGCTCGATTTTGTACTGACTATTGGAATGTTGACTGTTATCTGAATTGTTTATCGTTTGCAGATCAATTAGAGATGGATCAAGACAACATGCTTACAGTTAAGGAGGCCGCTGACAAATATAATTTGAGTTTCTAATGGAAACTTTGTCTCTGTTTGTACGTTTTGTATGCTGGTAGTCTGCTTGTTATCTAATCTTGGTTGTTTTCTCATGTGTTGGCAGGACACAAAAACTAATATTACTGCTTGCAAGTTAACTGTTGGTTGTTTTTGAACACTAATATTACTGCTTGCAAGTTAACTGTTGGTTGTTTTTTTTGTTCAATTGTTCTAATATTACTGCTTACAAGTTAATTTTGTGGTTGATAGACAATTTTTTGTCATATATATTATATACATATTATTATTATAATAATAAATTAATGATAATAATAATAAAATATTTTCACCGCACCGCCGAGCCTAAATTTTTTGAGATGTGCCGCGCCAGCACCCGCACCGGCACCCGCACCCCGCGCTCCGGTGACATAGTTAATAATCATCTCTCTCATTTCTCTCCTATTTTCATTTCTCCCTTCCTCACTTTCCCATGGCCATAAGAGATAGCCCTCACTCTCTAGAGCCAAGATGCTATGTTCGAGTGCACCGAGAACATGAGAAGATTAAATTTCATTCCATAGTTGAATCATGCTCTCTTTTCTTAAATATTGTTTTTTGATACTATCTATGCATAGTTATTTGATTTTTCATTTATATGTGAATGCACAGTGAAAATGAGAGTATGGTTTGGAATTCTTTTGTTTTATTCATATCATTTTGAGGTTGGGGCTTGTCCAACCCGAGAAGAACCTTTACGAATTTGTGTATGTTAAAGTGCATTTTCATATCATTTCGCATTAGTTTCTTTTTAATAATCCGATAACGGTGGAAGAAACATATTCCTTTGCAACCAATGGAATAATAATATTCTATGTTTATATAAATCATATTTTTCAAAACATTTTTGAAAGAAACCTTCTAATATGGCTTTGGAGACTTAGCTTAGACTCTTGCATGACTCCAAGCTCCCTTCCGGCCTACATCAAACTTGAAGTCGGATGTTTTAATTTATCTTTAATCTCATAAAGACATACATGTATATACATGTTATATATATATGTGTCCACAAGATGATTTTTTTCATTCTCTCTCTATGTTTCATATTTCATTTTACAAATTTTCGTATCAATATATATATATATATATATATATATATATATATATATATATATATATATATATATATATATATATCTATATATATGAATCTCCTAGTTTTTCTCTTTAGAATCTCTCTTTTTAAGTCAAATGTCTTCATCTACAAATTTCTTATATATATATATATATATATATATATATATATATATATATATATATATATATATATATCTTTCTCCATTTCTTTTCCTCTAAAATCTCTCTCTTTATTCAAATCAATGAAGTTTTTACAATCTTTCATATATGTGATAGTATATACACATGTATGTACATCTTTTCTATCGCCCTCTCTTTCTTTCTTTCTTTTAAAAGCTTTATTTTCCTCTTCTACTAAAATTCAAACTTCATTTTCATAAAATTACATATATGTATCTATATGTATATAGATATACATATATATGTATATGTGTATGAATGCATATCTTTCTTTCTTTTAAATATTTGATTTTGTGATTTTCAAGATCTCTTTCTCTTTCTCCTTCTCTAATTTTTCTTACAATCAAGTATCTCATCTTTTGCATTTTTTTGGACATTTTTCTTCTTCAAGATCATTTTCATTTACCGACTTCATTAAAACCACAACTTAAGTAATGAGCCAATATTGGATTCATGCTTGATGGTCTACAATCTCAATCCATTTTCAAAAACTTTTCTTTCTTATATATGATAACTACAAAAAGAAAAGCCCAAATGTATGTTATGGTAGGAATGCCTTAGATGAATGTTGTGGTAGGAATGAGTCATTTTTCTTTCATTCATCTTAGGATCAATGCGTCCATGCATTCAATTCCATTCAATATCACAAATGAGCACAATCACATCTCTAAAAGAACTTAAGCAAGATGAGATGATGCTCTAACTAGGTGGTAATTGAATTAGAACAAAATCTCAAACCTACTTAAAGTCTTAAGAGAACACTAAAATGACTTCAAAATGATTTCCCAAGCTTTCCAAATGATATCTACAAAAATTTCCCAACTCTAGTTTTCCTCAGAATGTTTCACATTCTCAAGCAATTTTTCAAGAACTTTTTCAAAAAGTTTGAAACATCAAAATTTCAATATTTTTTCACACCGCATATAGAAAATATGTTTAAGCCAAAATGAAGTGCATTAATAATAAACATAGCCCTTGGATTGATTACCCCCAGTAAAGGCGTCGGGAACGATCGATTCTCGTACCGATGGGCGAGTCCCTTTCTTTATCATTTTCTAAACAAAACTTTTCTGGAGCACTCCAAAGCCAACCAAAAATTTGGGGATGCAAACAATTTTTATTGATGGTAAATTACATTTTTTTATATGCATGATCCACCAATCGTGGGATATAGATCATATATTTGAGAGTTAGCATGGTGATAAGTTACAACAGATATTCCACAAAATATGATGACTGAAATTGATGAAATCAACCTATGTGAATGTTATGCTCATAAATTTAAATTCCTAATAAATATTTGATACTCCCCCTCAAGTTGGTGTGTGTAAATTTGTGGCACTCGACTAATATATTTTGGAATACATCTCTTCATAGTTGTGAGTGTGTGGATACATGTTGGGGCTAATAATGCCAGGTTGAATCTTCCCTCTCCAAAATGAAAATCTAGTTCAATATGTTTAGTGTGTTTGTGCAAAAAAGTGGATTTGCTAAGATGTGAAAAGTTGCTTGATGGTCATAACAAAAATTGTTTGGCTTGACATGATATAGTCTCAAATCAGTTAACAAGGCTCATAACCAAATAATCTCACAAGCAACTCTAGCCATTGCCTAGTATTCAACTTCACTAGATGATCAAGCAATAGTGGTTTGTTGGATCTTCATGAGACAGGACTCTTTCTGAGATAAACGATATGCCCATAAATGATATGTCCCTAACTGATTTTTGGCTAAATTGGACAACTAGCCCAATATGAATAACAATATGGCTTCAACTGACTCTCACTTGAAGGCAAAAGAATATTCTTTTTCCTAATAAAGCTTTCAAATATCTTAAAACTTGAAGTGTCGCATCATAATGTGGAAGTCTTAGCAGTTGCATAAATTGGCTAAGAACATGAATTGAATACATAATATCTGGACATGTAATAGCCAAGAAAATTATATATCCAACTAGACACACACACATACATATATATAGCTGGATATCCTTTAATAAATCCTCATTGCTAGCTTAGGTGCAACTTCTGATCCACAAGAAAGTCGACAGGCCCCAGATCAGCAATAATCTCTAACGTGTATTTCCTTTTACTCAAGAAGTTTCTAGATGATCCTCTAACAACTTATACTCCTAAAAAGTACTTAAGATTTCCTAAACCTTTAATATGAAAACGAGAATGTGACAACAATAATATTTTTTCACCATTTTCTGCAATAATAGGGTCATCAATATATACCAGTATGACAATAAACTTACTCCATGTCTGTCATGTTAATAGAATATAATCAGCAATCAATTGCACAAATCTAGCATCTTTAAAAGTTGTCATGAGCTTGTAAAACCAGTTGTATAGTGACTGTTTGAGACCATAAAACGATTTATGAAGCCTGCAAACTCTATCTCAAGGATACTTCCCTCATTGAAAAGACTCAGTGGTAACGCCATATACACGTTTCCATGTTGTTCACCATGGATGAAACCATTGGTAACATCTATCTAATATAAGTACCATCCTAGGATGGAAGGCAGGGCCAGTAAAGTGCGCATTGTGGGTAACTTTGCAACAGGAGCCAAGGTCTTGAGATAATTGAGCCCATCAACTTGCATGTACGCATTCGCACCTAGTCGGATCTTATATCGTCCTATGCTCCCATCTGCACATCTCTTCATCTTGTATATCCATATCCATCCAATAGGCACAATAAGAAAGTATACTATTGGTGACGGCTTTTGCCATTGCCAAAAGTCTTAACACTGTTTCAAATGTATTAAGACTAAGGCCTTGGTTGGATTGGGAAAAGCATTTCACTAGGGGAAAAACCATTGGGCATTTTTGGCAGTATTTCAAAAACACCGGCCAATCTCGCTTGTTCAATTTACACCAAAGCTTGTCGTGTGTGTGTGAGTGTGTGTGTGTGTGTGTGTATATATATATGTATAATTTCAAATAAAATTAATGAAAAATGGCCTTTTAAATTTACATGCAACATAATATGTCAACCACACTCATGAGTTGCTAAACAAATACAAGAATCTTGACACATGAATAGGTCTCAAACATGAGCAAGTTTTTTCAAGTTTACTCCTTCACACACACCCAAAATATGTTTTGGATTTACCTTCAAATCCTTGTGGGATACGCCTCTGATGTGAAAATGATCAACATCATTGATGAGCCGCTGGAAGTACCTCTTTGCTTCATCCTCCTCAAGTCTCCCATGTTTAGCCTAAAACCGATCAACTCATGATCAATTTTGATAAATTACTAAAGCTTAAAGCATCTCTCTCTCTCTCTCTCTCTCTGACCTGAAACTAAGCATGTATTACAGCAGAAAATGATGGAGTGTTCCCAAAAGTTTGCTAGATTACAGCAGAAAAAAAAATTTAATAGATGAAGATAGACTATGGAAAATCATCAACCTTATGGAAGGTGCTCATTTAGTTTACATAATAAGTACCTTTGGAACTTGTTGATTGCCTGATGACCAAAATCAAGCGTACAAAAAATAGCTCCTATTTGTTTCTTTACAAGTAGGCCTGGGCGTCGGGCCCGATAGGGTGGCCCGGCTCGGCCCGACTCCCGCCCTCGGGCGGTCGGGCGGCCTCCGGCGCTTGCTCCCCTCCCTCTCTCTTCCCGTCTCCCTCTCCCTCTCCCTCTTTGCTCCCTCTCCCTTCCCGTCTCCCTCAACCCTCTCCCTCTGCTCCCTCTCCCTCTCTGCTCCCTCTCCCTCTCCGCCTCCGTCCCCCGCTCGCTCCCCTCCCTCTCCGCTCCCCCTCTCCCTTCCCGTTTCCCTCTCCCTCTCCGTCTCTGCTCCCTCTCCCTTTTCCCTCTCCCTCTCCGCCTCCGTCCCCCACTCGCTCCCCTCCCTCTCTGCTCCCCCTCTCTGCTCCCCCTCTCCCTCTCCCTTCCCGTCTCCCTATCCCTCTCCCTCTCTGCTCCCTATCCCTCTCTGGTTCCCTCTCCCTCCTCCTCTCCCGGTCTGCTCCTCCTCTCCCTGTCCGCTCCCCCTCTCCCTTCCCGTCTCCCTCTCCTCCCTCTCCGCTCTCCCTCCTTCTCTCCCTCTCCGGCTCTCCCTTCCCGTCTCGTCTCCGTCTTCGCGGCGGGCCGGGCCTGACTTTTGGTGGCCCGGTACCCGGCCCGGCAATATTATCGGGCCGGGCCAGCCCGGCCCGGCACAATGCCCACCCCTATTTACAAGTCAAAGCACTATCACATGCAAAACATTCACAATGACTCTCATTCACCTTGAAAGGTTGCATAGTTCCCTCATAGAGTGTAAGAGTTCTTCAAAATTTGGATCACATTAAGCAAATGCTCGATTACATCACTTGCAGCCTCATTGAGAAAAGCAGTACAACAGATAATAACAATTGAGAAGATAACTCATTCTGTAAACATGCAAGTTTACCACTCTAAGATGGTCATTAGTAGCAAACTTATGAAAGCATGAGGCCTGAAAACAAACAAATGAAATAAAATTTTTGAGTACATTTTGTAGTATGTCCAAAAAAATACGTAAAGTTTCCCTAAAAAGAATCTAAGTGTCAGGAAAGAAAGGAAATTAGAAGTTTCTCTAGAAAAAAGGTATGGAGCATCTCTCTCTCTATCTGACCTGAAACTAAGCATGCTTTTTCTATGCCTGTTTTGGGGAAGTATTGTGACAATATATTGGATATAGGAAGATTAGCTGATCCAAGCCAATCAAGCCTTAGCCTGGTTCACTAAAACTTAAAGTTAGGTCTAAACTCACCCTTCTAATAAATAAATGAGTTTAAATTGAGGTATTTTCTAGTCATTTACAGAATATCTACAAATGGCTTGACCATTTTCTCTAAATCAGCAGCATTGTAGCAATCATATGTTCGGCAAATATTACTAACTATTGCACAATCAAAAGATAAGAATGCAACCATGGTCATTCTTAAGCACATTCTCCAATAAATCTCAGGCTTTATTTTAAATCACTTGTTCCTCTATATATGTCTCTAGTCTTGGAGCAACAAGGCTGAGACATTCTTCTTCAGCCAACTACGAACAGCTACATGGACCTCTTGTTAGTAATGCTTTCATGAGAATAGGTTACTGCAAGAACAACATAATGCTCCAATGCTTAGCTTGGAACAAGTGATTTCAAGTCCACATGAGATAGAAATAAAAATTTCTAAAGAAAATGAAAGCAAAGCTAATATTACCTTTTTGAAAGCATGTAGTATAAGCAATGACACTTTATACATGACAATGCTTCATGTATATTGTTGGTTCAATCTCATTGTACTGCAAGACTCCAACTTCTCTAGTGTAAGAATAAGAAGCTTTGTATCATGCTTTTATGAAGCAAAATATGGAATGAACTAAATAAATCAGTATTGTGTACATGTACAACAAGTTGCCTGAAAAAGAGAAAAGAGGCTATTTAATGGTTGTCTTGGATACATTCTTCATCTTGGATATTAAGCAGCTCTATGCATTTGGAACCAGTTCCTTTCAATTGTTCAACATAAAAAAGAAAAGAGGCTATTCGTAGGCTTTTCTACTATGAAAATATAAGAGTATATGAGGGACCATTTGATTGTCCAAATTAATCTAAAACATTCACAAATACTACAATACATTACTGAACTTGTGATACTATAATGCTAAAAACAGTCAACGTAAGCAAGATTGACATTTTTCTACACTATGTATTTGCTATTGTTGACCCTCTGAGGATTTTTCCTAAAATTTACTTGATTGCAAAGGTTTCAGATTGATTTTTATTTTAAATTTGCAGCGCAAGTAAAAATAATGCTCATAGAGAGTTCAGCTTGTGGGCTGTTCCAAGTGGAGAGTTTACCTGGAAGTAAAGTGCATGTAATCTTTGCCAAAAAGGTGAATCATATGGGGGCAGGTGGACTTCTACTTTTTTCATCAGAGTAAACATGGAGAAAAAATAAGATGCATTAAATATTAAGCTCGAAAGGAAAATACCTCTTTTTTGGCATTTGTTTCACTTAGCTCAAAAGAAACTAATTTTCCAACAAAATAATAGACTTTGATTGTACAACAGGTGAAACTGAATAAAACATCAACAATCGTAAGTTGATATGCCATGATCAGATTGTTACACACTGGAGGTTTAGTAGACAATCATGGATGAAGATAGAAATTTCATCCAGGACCCAGTGGTTTTCCTGACTAGTTCTATCAGGACAACTCAGACATGGTAAAAGAAGACAAGTCTAAGGTGATTTAGGAGTCTAAATACACAATGATGGTGCAAAAAGCATCTCTAGCTACAAGCCTATCTCACTATGCAATAACACTTTCAAATTTATCACAGTTTAATTAATAAAAAATTCTTATCATATGGAGAGAGAAAATGAGGGAGAGAACGTTTCTGATCAATGTCTCAAAGGTTCTTATCATCAACAATAAGGTAAAGTAGATACAAAGATATGGCCTACTTATATACAACAATAAGTAACATGCTTGTAGATAAGTACCTAGATGTTTGATACTAGAATTGGAGGAATGTTTTCAAATGAACTCAAGTTTGGGAGATTGACAAAAAGATCAATATATTCATTTTTTCTTTGACACAAGAAAACTTCAACTTCAAAAGGGTAAAATGCTGCATAATTTGGAGAAAAAATTCTTTCTTTTTATCCTCGACAAAGTCAAGAAAGATGTTAGCCTTTTGAAACAAAGGCTTGTACAGGCTCTTCACTACATTTCATTTAAACATGAGCTAGTATTAACAAAGCCATGTAGGAGTAGAATTTCAACAATGTACCTAAAATAATTCATGTCTCGAACCTTAAAGTTCTAGGTTCTAGTTGAAACCAGCAACTTGACCTTCCTTTCTCTAGTAGACAAATGAATTAAGAACCAGCTATTGGCCTCTGTATAAAACTCTTCAAAGAAAATGAAAATAGAAATGTCAAGTAAAGATTTAAAAATTAGGCCATATACTCATTTGAGTAGAAATTTCAATAATGTACCTGAAATAATTCTCTCCTTAACCCTTGAAAATTATGGGTTCTATCTGAGACCAGCAATTTGACGTTCCTTTATCTAGTAGAAAAAATAGATGTTGGGAACAAGCTATTGGCCTTTGCTTAAAACTCTTAGAAGGAACTGAAAATAGAAATATTGAGTCAAGATTTAAAAATTATAGACCCATATTTCCACTCTGAAGTATGTAAGGAAATAATTATTGTGATAACTTTACAATAACAAGTTGTTGCAGAGATCTACTAGAAAGAAAAGAAGAAAGTTTCCTTTTCATTTAGAATTCCCCAGGAAATTAAATGGACAAACCAAAATCACAAGAGAACAAGAAGAAGAGAAGTACCAAAATGAAAAAAGAAAGGCGATGACAAAAAGGAAACAAAGGTGAGGATGATCAATTCCGTACCCAAATCATAGCCTTGGTGCCCTTCCATGGTTTGGGTTCACTGCTCTCAAGGGCTTCATAAAGATCTGTGCTCTCTCTCTCTCTTTCTCTCTCTCTCTCTCTCTCTCTCTCTCTCTCTCTCTCTCTCTCTCTCTCTCTTTCTTTCTTTCCCACCGATCAACTAATGATAGTCTCTCTAATTGCCAAGACACCTAATGTGTCTTTTTAACTAGACAAAAAACAAAAATCCATAAGAAATGTTTATGATTTTACAACTTGACCAACTTGCTCACACTAATCATCCCACACTTTACACTTGCAGTGTTTTCACCAGTAGTGCCCATTTCCTTATGTGTCATTTCCTAGGCATATGCACAATCTTGCATAGCTTGACGCTGACTGCTTCTACACAAACAACAAGCCAGATTCCAAGCTTCTTTGGCTCCAAAACGAGTCCACTTGAAGGAAGATTGGCATAATCTAGAAGTTGAGCAAACAATATCTGCAGGACTGATGATTCTCTCTCTCAATCACCACAAGAAATACATAAATTGTGAACAGTAGCTCTAAATGATGACTCCCTCTCATGCATGATTGAAACACTCTCTCGTCTGCGATTTGGAAGAGAACCTTCCGCTCTCTCTCTCTATTCCTCTATGTTATGGCTGAAATATTTAGGTATGCTGATATAATACTCCTGCTTGAAAAAAAATACTGCGTTGCAGGTATGTTAAAAAAACAAGTTTCATGTGATAGGATTTCACAACCTCACTTGAACTTCACTAACTTTCATTCCCAATAGTTGTTGTTGTAAGCATCTTTTGTTGTGGATATTGCATATTGTTGTAGTGAGGATGTTTGAGGGGAGGTAAAGTACTAATAGACTAATTGTTGTTTTGTTCAAGAGCACAAATCTCCTTAGCCATAGCATCTCACCAATGCTGGTGCTTTACTAATTTTACATACGTGCAAGGTTCAACATCACTCATAAGAGAGGTTAAGAGGGCAAAATGAGATTTAGAAAATGGTAAGACATCGGGTACCTGAAGAAGGCTATGTGGAAGAAGATACCTTAGCAACTGATGAGAAACCATTATGTTAGAGTAGACATCATCTCTTAGGTATGATGCTCATGCCAAGTTCAACTAGATCTTTTTAGAGCAAGTGAGAACAGGTTATTTTGAGAGTTTGGATCAGATTGGTTGATTTGGATCATGGAGCTTTCATGTTGGATTTCAGTAGGTTCAACAAATGATATGGGTGACATTGGAGGAGATTCTAGTGAGATGTTGGCACACTTGGTGACACAATTTCCTCATCCATATGGTCATCTTGTGGATTTGATAAATCTGATGAGCTTTGAAAACGATTATGATTTTATGCTTGGAAAGGAATTTGACCATCATACATCCCAGGGACCATCGAACCGGATCACTGCACCCCCGCTGGACCATCCGGCTTCTAGGCCGGCCAAGGGTGTGTTAGCACATCAAGCTCCGCCAGCAGCACATGTGTCAGCAGGGCCTCAAACCACTTTTCAAAATCCCCTCGACCCCCACCGTGCTTGTAAAAGTTTGCTTATACTCCAGATCATAAACTGATTGCCCTTGTTGGTTGAAAGGATATCCAACAAAGCCACATTTATGGGTTCTCGAGGTAAACTTTTCTTGATGTGCTTTCAAAATATTGACGTAACACAAGCATCCAAAAACCAGAAGATCATCATACTTGGGTTTTTTTTTATTGTAAAGAAATCCAAACAGAGACTTGTTTTCTAAAATGGTAGAAGGCATTCAATTGTTAAAAAAGGTTGCCGTTAAAATACAATCCCTCCAAAAAGAAATTGGCAAGTTCGCATGAAATCTAAGCCCTCAAAACAACTCAAGGAGATGATGCTGCTTTTCTTGACACACCTATTTTGTTGAGGGGTTCCAACATAGGTTCATCGATCGTTCAATTCCCAAACCAGCATTATCAAGTTCTCATTATCAAGTGTGGGTTTGTTGGAGTAATATGATGCATTCATGGCTGATCTACTCGTTGTCCAAAGAGAAGACCCATAGTGTCATATATGCAACTCAAGCCTCAAAGTCAAGACAAATTTGAAGGGTCATTTTTCTCAAGGTAATTTTGCTCAAGTTTATTAGTTTAAAGATTATTTCAGATTTACGCAAAGAGAAAACTCTATAGCTGCTTATTTTACTCGCTTGAAAAAAATTATGGAATGCACTTGCTTCCTACTCTATTGTTCCTGTGTGTACTTGTGGTGCTTTCAAAGAATTTAATTATTGTCAAGATCATGAGAAAGCATATCAGTTCTTAATGGGTCTTAATAAATCATTCAGTAGCATTCAAAGCCAGTTCCTTACCATGGAGCTTCTGCCTAATATTAAAAAAGTCTATTCTATGGTGCTCCAAAAGGAAACTCAACATCTCCTCACTCCTTAGTAGTCTATTACTAACAATGTTACATTTGCAGCCAAGGTGTAGTCGAATTTTTATCACAAAAAGTCTAGCCCAAAGGTCCAATCGCTAATAAGAATCAACCTTACCTGAAATGTGATCATTATTGTATTACTGGGCACACCAAGTCACGTTGCTATTCCCTTAATGGCTATGTATCCGCCAAATCATCCAAAAGTAGGCACTGGTTCCAATAGCATTAAATGTAAAATAGATTGGGAAGGTGGGTCGTCAGCTAATGCAGCAAAGCCAACTCTAATCCATCGCAGCTAATGGAGGATCAACTTAATCAATTGACATCTTGGTTAAATGCTGAGGCTAAACCTGTTGCCGCTAATCCTGTAGGTAAACACTTACTCAATTTCCATTTTTTTTCTTTACCTTGGGTGATTGGTATAGGGGTGTCAGATCATGTGCCCCCAAATTTGTTTTACTTTTTGATGTCAAAACTCTACCCAAACCATGTATAATTAAACTTCCTAATGGTCATCAAATGACCATGTCTCATGTAGGGGTCGCCCCAGCTCTAACCTAATATCATTATCATTGATGTTTTTACATACTAGGATTCAAATATAATCTATTATACATTCCAAAACTCACCTATTTATCTCATTGTGTTGTTTTCCTCTCATCTTGTTCTGTTTTTCAAGACTGTTTGTCAAAGACAACGATCAGAGTGTGTAGCTTGAGTGGCAAATTATGCCATCTCATGCTTTCTTCAGTTTCACGTGCTTTGTCTACTGTCCATGTCAACAAAGCTCTTATTTGGCATATGAGATTTGGTCATCCATTGTTTAATATGAATGTTTCTTTGAATAATGATATTGTTAGTTCCAAACACGCCTTTCTTTGTGATGTGTGTCATAGATCTAAATTTACTAGCTTGCCTTTTCTTGTTAGTAAAAGTAGAGCAAGTCAGCCCTTTGCTTTGATTCATTGTGATATTTGGGGGGAATATGTTACAACCTTAGATGTATTTTTCATTATTCAAACAACTAAATTTGTTACAATCTTACCATAACAAACAACTAAATTTGTTCTACATGGGTTCGCTTGATGAGATTTAAATGTGGAACATTTGCTTGATTGGACTGATTTTGTGCTATTGTGTTTAATCAATTTGGTACTCATGTTTGATGTGTTCAAAGTGATAATGGTGCTGAATTTAAAGCAATCAATGAAAGAATTTTTTTCATTGTCATGGAATCAATCAATTATCTGGGCATCCTGCCCAATTTGAGTTAGAGAATATTAGGTTATATCCTTTAGAAAAGATGAGTCCCATATTTATCATGCCTTTAAGCTATTTTAGTATTCTTTTCACATGAGCCCAATGTCATAGGTAGGTTGCATAAACTGACAGGTTTGTTTACAGTATAAGTGGCATCAAGCCTTCTAGACAAGATGTATTGGAGATCCCCAACTATATTCCTATACAAAGTAACATCTTTGAATATGTCCCTTTGGTATTTAGACAAATTCACATGTGAAACTGCATGGGTGCTCATTGCATTTGCAAAACTAAGCTGACTTTTCAAGATCAAATCCTATATGTATTTTTCTGGAGATAAAACAATGCAGTTATTTCCATAAGTCACTTTAATTATCAAAAAGTAATTTAAAATTCTCAAGTTCTTAATATAGAAACTTGAGAAAAGATTAAAATGAGATTTGATATAGCTTCTTGCTACTCCCCATAACTCTAATATCATCACAATAAACTAGTACCAATAGTCTGATTACCCTTAGTAAAGGCCCCATGAATGGTCAGATCTCATGGAGAAAGGACAAGTCCCATCTCCCTTATGGTCCCGCATTTTGAAAACAAATTAAGGCAACTTAAATCTTTTCTAACTATTTTAAACTCCCATATGCATGTAATACGAATACTTCCATTGCAAGTAAAAGGAGAGGTCAATTTCTGCAGGCCAATAATCAACATTAGTTTCCTTATCAGACAAAATAACACTCAACGGGTACAATTTAATTGCCTTTGAATGCAAAAGAGCATGAGATATAATGCAAAAATTTCTATTTTCAATTTCTAACCATGTCAACATGATCTTTTGTGCTGAAAACTCAGATGCCTACTATTAATTAACTTACTTCATTTGGATAAGATGACATAGGAACTAATATCCAATATCATCAATTTGTTAAAAGTGATGATTTCTAATCATTCGAGAAACCCATAATAGGAATTATTATAGCATAATAGCTACATCTGCATTGTTGAATTTACATGAAAGTTAAGCTTTTGAAGTGTTGCTTTAAAAAATTTGTGCAATTGCATTACACCAAAACATGAAAATACATTTGTTACTATATATTATAGTTACGATGCATATATGAAAGTAGGCATCAAATCACCTTTATTTATAGAAGGGGATTGAGTCAAGCCAAATCTACCTCAAAAGATGTATGGTGTTCCAATTATAGAACTTGCAGTTTTCTCAATATTTTGCATTTAGATAGTAATTGTGTGAGCCATTGCACACACAAAATCTTGAAACAAGCCTTTGGCCTTTCCAACTTATATAGTGATTTACTAACTATGACAGACTTCCTTGTGCCATGCATGGATATTCTACTATCTATGATTGGTAATTTTCATATTATTGCACACAAGTGACTTTGATGGTGCCATAACCTACATAACAAAAGACATTAAGAAATCACTCTTTCAATAGTTTGGCTCATTAAAAACAAAACTAGTTCAAGTTGAAAGACTTATAGCTTTAAATAATTAAACATTTCTCGTTGGTTGCATCCTCTATGGGTGGTTTAGTTAGTTTTTATCTTGAATTCATACCTTTTTGGTCTATGTTTTTTTTTCATATAATAATAAAGCTGATCTCACACACCAATTATATTACTCATGTGTCGCTAGGTAAAGCCCAAGAGGTAAGGAAGAAGGGTGATAAAGATCCAAACTCAACTTTGTTGTTATGCATTGTAAGCTTTATCATGGCATTGTCCTTATAAAACATGGTTAGGAATGTAATTAAACACCTTACATTAAGGTAGGATCCAGCCTTTATAGTATCGGACCCATCAGGCAGGAGTCAGACTCAAATGTTGAGCTTGTTTTTAAAAATTAAATTCATATTCGATTGACATAAGATGACACTTGTATGTAAATGGGTCAGAATTTCACGGAATTCCAACTATAATTAATGAACTTGGACTTGTGTTCGATTCATGAGACTTCACAAGGGACATGTATCTATTATGAATTAGATCTGGATATATAGGTTTACTAAATTTGACTATATATATATATATATATATATATATAACAATGGGCTAATTTGAGATAACGATTAAAAGAAGAAAACTAATAAGAGCTAGCTGGTCCTTGAGGGTTTTTCTTTGTTAAAAAGTAAAATTTGAGGCATGCCTTGTCAGTGTAATATTGACGGCAACAAAAGGAAAAGAAAACAAACACATTTAGAGCAAATAAACTTTCTTTTTCTTAAAAAAACATTATTTCCTAGTGTAGAAATATTTTTTTATAGATCTAGGGTCCTGATCAATTTTGTACTCAGTTTTTATCTTGTTTCAAAAATTGGTATACTAAGGCCTATATGAGTGACCTCAATATCAATTGATCTTTTAACAAGGCCATATAAGCCCTCACAACCAATGTTATGAGATGCAGAGACATCAAGGTGTGAAAGATGTAGAAGAAGAAAGATGGTTGAGAATCCCCTATATGAAAGGTGTGGAAGACATTCAAGAAGTAAGATACTTAAGTATCTCCTATATGTTGAGAATAGTGATTCAAAAGATGAATTGATCATAGAAAATAAAAATCCCCTTTTTTCTCATTATTTAGATGGTTTTTAGTTGGATTCAGATTTCAATATAGATGACATCAATATTCCTACCTCAACAAATTTACATGGGTCCAAAAAGAAGCAGAAGATGGAATACTTGACACTTAGACCGGTGGGAGGGTACTCCGTGCACGAAAGGGAAATGACGGCCATTATTCATTGTCTTCGCACATGGAGACATTACTTATTGGGGTCCCAATTCGTGGTAAAGACTGATAACGTAGCCACAAGCTACTTCCAGACTCAATAGAAGTTGAGTCCGAAGCAGGCTCGATGGCAGGAATTCCTTGCAGAATTCGATTTCGTCTTGGAGTACAAGGCATGGAAGATAAACGTCGTAGCTGATGCACTGAGTCGGAAGGCGGAGTTGGCAGCTACCCGGATAGCATCATCCGAAGCACAACTCGAGGGAGCTCTTCTCGGGCGGATTCGAGAAGGCATGAAGTAGGACCCAGTGGCCAAGCACTTGGTCGAAACAACGGAGGCGGGAAAGACGCGATGATTCTGGCTACAAGATGGACTTTTGATGGCAAAGGGCGGACGAGTATTCGTGCCTAGATGGGCAATCTCCGACGAGAGTTGTTGAAGGAGTGTCATGACTCGTTGTGGGCTGACCATCCTGGCCAGGAGCGGACACTGGCACTGCTCGAACGTGGCTACTACTGGCCACAAATGCGCGATGATGTTGAAGTCTATGTGAAAACATGCTTGATCTGTCAGCAGGACAATGGAACAAACCAGAAGCCTGCCGGTCTCCTGGAGCCTCTTCTTATTCCAGAACGTCCGTGGGAATGCCTCTCCATGGACTTCATCATCAGCTTGCCCAAAGTTGACGGCTTCAGCTCCATCCTTGTGGTTGTGGATAGATTTTCAAAGTATGCCACCTTCATCACAGCCTCTAAATAATGTCCCGCGGAAAAGACGGCTGAGTTGTTCATGAAGCATATAGTCAAGCATTGGGGCGTGCCGAAAAGCATTGTCAGTGATCGGGACGCTCGCTTCACAGGGAAATTTTGGCGCGAAGTATTTCGTTTGTTGGGTTCGGATTTATTATTCTCAACAAGTTTCCACCCTCAAACGGACGGCCAAACTGAACGAATCAATGGATTGTTGGAACAATACCTTCGACACTATGTCAACGCGAATCAAAAGGATTGGGTGAAATTGTTGGATGTAGCTATCTTACATAAAGGTGCAACATGATAAAGGTATATAAAATATTTATAAGATAAGTAAAATTCTATTGATTGTTTACTAATACATTAACTTTGTTGATGTTTTTGAATGGAGGTAAAAGAAAATTCCAGATGAACAAAATGAGAGTGCTGAAGAAGCAAAAGAGGAGGGTTAATTTATCTCCTATATAAATGATTCAAATGAAGATCCTTTGTCTACTCCAAGTCATGACAGGGCGACACCACTGAGAGCATCTAACTTTTGTCAAATAGTTCCATTGCAACCTTGCTAAGGGTAAGCCCCCTACTTTTGTTGAACAAAAAATAAGATGAACAAAAATGTATAGCAAGTAGGACTAAAGCCCAACACGAGTAGTCCCAAAAAGTCTCCCTAGCTATAACGCAGGGCTTAAGAAGAAGTTCAACAACTTTTGCAATGGGATTATAAGACAAAATGGAGATAAAACTCTTGCCAGTGAAGAAATTGAATGACTCCATCTGAAAGCAATTAGGAGACTGCCAGCAACCACCAAATGAGCTCTCTAGCTACTCAAAGCCACCAAAATTATGTTACGGGCTGTCGGGAAATGAACTAAATTCAACATATCATTTACCATGGTCCGTAGCCTCACTTCCTCATCGAGAAGTTCACACAAGTGGCCTTTACAAAATAGAGTCTGGTTGTGCTAAAAGCCAATCCCAAATGCGACCCTCACAATATCTCCCACATCCGTTGCTGCAATATGGAGATTAAAGTCTCTGCCTCGAGGGGGTGGCCAAGGGGCAATTGATGAGAGAAGCCAGAGCTTCACTAGGTTGATGTTAACCACTTGGCCCCCTTGGTAGCCTTAGCATCCATAAGCTCATTCCAGATTAACCTCATTAGGGCCATGGGAGAAACTTCCTTTTCTTTGAGACTAACTCTATTCTGAGTTTTCTAGATGGAGCTAACAATTAGAGGAGGTCCCATTAACCAGAATTTGGACATCCAACGTCTTCTAGAGGCATAGTCAACCCATCATTTCATTTGTTCCTTGAGATTACCTATCATGGAATAGGGGATGTCAAACTTGGAACACCAAATGGACCACATTGTCTTAGCAAATCTGCAGCCTTCAAATAGGTGGGCATTGGATTCCTCAGCTTCTTCACAAACGCACACCAGCTTGATAGAGCAATACCCATCCATTTCAGATAATCATCTGTCATCATCTTGCCCTGTAAGGCCACATGGAAGAACCACAGGGTTGAATGCTTCATCTTAACATTCCATAATTTTTTTTGCCAACTAGATATTGCACTTTTGGTTCGAATCCTATTGTAAATCTCTACATTGCCGACCTGCTGGATGTCTATTCCCAACCAAATAAGCTTATCCTAGACTTGTCCCACAATAACCATCTGGCAAACCTGCTGGAGCAATAGGGACAAAACAAACCCTGCAAACGCACCATCGGCTTGCATCATCTAGCTAACTTTGAGATGGATGATGGGCTCCACCCTGAAGTGATCCTTGTCATGTATGAATAGGAAGAGGATGCCAAAATGCCATGGCTTCAGCAAAAAACCTCACTTCATCACCCACTCCTAACTGCGAGGTTGCTTTGTGCTCAATCTCATGCCAGCCCCACAAGATGGATTTTCAGCTCCAAGAGCTTTTAGCAGTTGGCTTGGCTAACCAAAGACTTGACTTAAGCAAGGTATTTCTTGCTCACCATTAAGGACCATAAGGAGCTGCTAAGCCATGCAAAAGGCCAATAAGATTTGATGCATTCTATTGAGCATGTTGATGATGATGAGATTCACTCCTCCTTCTGAGTAAGGTAAGCACAATGATTCCCACTTGATCAAGTGATCCATGTTATCCTCACCTTGCTGCCTCCAAAGGAAGTTTGCCATTTTCTTTTGGATTGTTACCGTCACCCCTCAAGGGAGGCAAAAGACATGCGACCAATAGCACACGAGTTGTAGGAGAGAATATGCAACTTTCATCCTACTAGTCTCTTAGAAATTTATTCTCTAGAGGTCTGCACAAATCTTCTCTCAAATTTGCTCATGAAAAGCAGCCGACATAGGTAAGTGACAGGGAGGTTCTTAATGTCCCACCCCATGCTAAAGCTAATAAGCCGCAACAAATGCTATGTGACCTTGAATGACATATTGGTGAACTTGAAAGGGTTTATAACCATCTCTGCCTTCATCTCCAAATGTCTTAGAACATAATTAATAGTGTCCACGGTTCTTAAATTGGCCTTGCAATGAATAATAAGGTTGTCTGCAAAAGCGATGATGGGGTTCGCCAAGTTTAGACCCCTCAAATGCGGCATAGAGAATTGGCCATGCTCCTTTTCAGCTTTCAGACAATGAATGAGCATTTCCACTGAAACTATAAAAAGGTAGTGCGATAGGGGGTCTCCCTGTTGGAGCCCTCGATGGCTGTCAAAGAATCACCATTCCCTGTAGTTAAAGACAATGGCATGAGAGGCGGTGGTAACATAGCACCAAATATAATCAATCCACTACTGGTGGAAGCATAGATGGAAGAGGCCTGTTCTAGGAATGCCCAGTTAACTATATCGTAGGCTTTGAAGAGGTCAACATTCAAGAAAAGAGTAGCCTTGTGATGTCTATGTAGGATCACAAGTTCATGAGCAATCCAAATCTGGTCTTGAATTATCTGATTGAGGATGAATATACCTTGTTCCAATCCCAGAATGAGCCACAAGGTCTTCTTCATCTGATACACCATGATTTTTGTAACAAACTTATATAGACAGTTGCAAAGAGCAATCAGTTTGTGGTCCTTGATATCCATTTTACCATGAAACTTTGGAATAAGGGCTAGGTGATCCCTATTGACTTTCCTCAGCATCCTCCCACTCATAAGTCCCCAATAGCCTCTATTACATCCTTCCCCACCACATCCTAGTAAGACCATTACAATTCTAAGAGAAATCCATCCATCCCAGGTACCTTATCTTGAGGAGAGGAAAACACAATCATTCTCACCTCCTCATTCATGACATGTGAAAGGAGTCTCGCATTCTCTTGGAGTGAAACCTTGGGATCATCCTGATGCTATTGAAAGTGTTCCATCTGATACATCCTCTTGATAGAAGTTGTCAAAAAGCATGATACATGCTTGCAAAATACCATGGAGGTTGTCAAATTCCTCCCCATTGATCCACAATATATCAACAATTTTCTTACTCCTCTAGTTATTAACATAGGACTGAAAAAACTATGTGCTTCTGTTGCCCTCCTTGAACCACTGCACCATTGATTTCTATTTTTAGAGCATCGATTGCTCTATCAGACTCTGTTCAAGCCACAAGGGTCTTCACCCTTGCTATTCTACACATTCTCTAGAGCATGGCGAATCCCTATAATCTTGGCTCAAATGTCTCCGTAGACATTTTTGTTCCACCAAGCCAACCTTCTGCGAATATCCTCTAACTTGACAAGCATTTGTAACATCTTTCACCCCTTACTGCCCTACTTCAAGTTGTCTCTATAATTCCTTTGCATTCAACCCTCAGAATCCAATAATTGAAGAATTTGAATGTCTCTCTGCCCATCGGCCTCTGCCACTTCTAGCAAATGGTTAGAATTAATGGGTTATGATTAGAAGTGGTTCTCAGGGGGAGGGGGACAACAAGTGAGCAAACAAAACTGGAGTTCCAAAATAGCTATTGGCTGACCAGAGCTCAATTCAAACGGCATTTGATCGCATCCAAGCTCGGGCGATTATTACATGAAGTATATGAATGTCAAGAGTTTTCTAGCATGTAAAAATCACTGTGATAAAATTTCGAAAGGAGTCACAAGACACACAAGAAGGCCTCGTCTGTTTTACCGTTAGGGCTCAACATGCAATTGAAATCGCCTACAACAATGCATAGAAGGGTTTGATATTTGATGCATTGAGTTAGAGCCTCCAGCTCCACCACATAGTCTGAGAGGCAGGGGTGGAGATAGATGCTATCCAGGATGAGCTGACTGCTACCATTTCTGGTCGAATAACGTGCTGTAATCCAATAATTTGTGACCAGCAACAGTACTACATCCAACCAGGATGGTTTCCACCCCACTATAATTCTACCAATGTTATCACAACATGGTGCATTGGAGGAAAACTCAAAAACACCATGCAAAGCTTCTCACTTAACAAGCTTTGGGGAAGAAAGAAGAGAGTCAAGGATGACCATACGATTAATGTTATAACTATGGATAAGGAAGACTAAATCATGCCTAGCAGGGCCTTACATCAGGCCTCTAATGTTCCAGTAAATCAAATTCAGAGCATCCATAAACTACTGATGAAACACCAGACGACCCATCACAAAAAGCTCATACTTGAGGTCAAGGGGCTAGCTGGGTGATCCCCCATCTCCTGCTCTGGTATCTAGCAAAGTCACACCCCTGGCAATTTTTTTCCTGTGATTTCCTGCTCCCAAAAGTACAACCTTCCACCTCATCACAACATCATGAAACTTTGTGTCAATGTGGTTCGACTCCATATCACCAACTTCAATGCCCTCCTCCTCTTTAGAATAGGACTTGTTACACACTCCCATGCCCACTTTTCTGAGAGCTTTCTTTTGCGGCCATCTTTTCTTAGTGTTGAAAAGAGGCAAGTCGGACTGCCTCTTTGCTCGACCATGTTTCACTTGCTACCCAACATCTTTGCGAGGTGGGGTAGCACCATGTAGGGTTGGCCTGATTTGATTCCCACTCTTGCCTTCGAGCTGTTTGGGGACATAGTGAAACCTTCCACTGCTTGCTTATTCATTGGAACACAATTTGCTATCAAGGATGGTTGATAGCCTAAAACATGCTTTATGGGCAAACAATTGTCTTCACATGTCGTTTCTCCTCACGGAGTAGGAAGTTAGCCTTAGGGCTGCACAAACGAGTCGAGCCAACTCAGGCTCAACTCGAACTCGCTCGAGTAAACTCGACTCAAGCTCGACTCATTTTTTATATGAGTCAAGCTCGAGCTTAAATATAAACTCGAGTATGTTAACGAGCCGAGTTCGAGTTAGTCGAACTCAACTCGGCTCGACTTTAATATCATTTTTTGTTTTGCATTTTTAGTTTTCCCTCCTTTTTCCCTGTCACCCACGTAACCTAATCGCATTTTTTTTTGTTTTGCATTGTTTAATTTTTCTTCCTTTTTTTCCCTCTATTCACCCACACAGCCACGCTTCCTTTTACCCTCATTATTACACCCCACTTTCATAATTACACTTATCAATCAATCAATCACTCTTTTCATTTTCCCTCCCATTTTTCTCTTTCATCACCATGCTCGTGGTTCATTTTTCCTCCCGTTTTTTCTCTTTTCTCACCCATGCCTTTCCTCCTCTCCATGCCTTAATGGGGTGCTCATGGAAGGTGGCAGAATCAGGCTGTTGTTCAGGAAGACGTCGTCACTGAAACCGGCCTTCAAGATTTGGGCGTGGAGCTGTGAGCCCTCGGATGCAGCGAAAAGGAAGGCACATGCCTTGAGAACGAAAGGAAATGGGAACTTGTCAAAGCAGCAGCCATCTCACAGCATGCGCATTACCAAGGACAAATGAGTTTAAACGAGCCACTCGAGTCGAGCTCGAGCTCGAAGGCAGTCGCTCGAGTCGAGTTCAAGTTGAAGTTGTGAAGCTCGTGTCTAAACATGAGTCAAGCCAAGCTCGATCTCGACTCGGCTCGTGTGCATCCCTAGTTACCCTTGCCTAAGGCACCATAGTTCTCATAAGATGGAGAGGTCTTGCTCCCACTCCACTCATCAGGCCAATTCCACACCATTTTATCCAACTGGGGTCTAGAAAACTCTTGGCTTGTCTTGACGTGTGGGGCAGTCTTGCCATAGCCAGGGAGCATTTCTTTGCATGGAAGGACAAGAGCCTCAACATTTTCTTCCATGTCCATTTCTTGCAGAATGTGGAAAGCATTACCTGAAGTATTAGGTGCCTTTCCCTGTTCTCCCCCACCTGAGCCCCTGCTTCCTGTCTGTCTTCGTCTAGTGAGAATGCAAACCTTCGTCCTTCCTTCTCTGAGAGGCTTTTGGTCATCAAAAGGTTTCAATGACAAGAAGGAAGGGTCTGAGTCTTATAGTTTTTAGTAAAATGGTAGTTTGATTTACAAGAAGCACAAAAATCTCAAGTGTTCTTCATAGATAACCTCATAAGAGATCATGTGTCCTTCCCCCACCTCAAGATCCACCACTAATTTAGGGACAAAGCGAAGAGGAACACTTATCTATAGCCTGGAGTAGCTTACCTTTAGCATACTTTTGTTGAGAGGATCTACCTCCAACAGCTCGCCATCAATGGCTTTAAATTCCCCTTCAAACATCCTGTTTTTCCACAATAAGGAGGGAAGCTCGAGAAGTCGAATCCATATGAGGAGCCGGATGGAATCCTCCACCTTCATATCCATCATTGGAGACTATCTGCTGAACACAAGGACTCAGCCGCCCAAATTCCACACACCTTCTTGAAGAATAACCAAGAGCTGCTCTGAAGAATCCACCCACATCTGGAAGGAGCCTTGTCAAGTCATTTCAAGCCACTCATTCTTGTAGAATAACCAAGAGCTGCTCTGAAGAATCCCCCCACATCTGGAAGGAGCCTTGTCAAGTCATTTCAAGCCACTCATTAGGAAGCCGTAATCCATGTTGTTGTTCGACTTGCTGCCACAAAGCAACAGATTGCCAACCACTTGAATAGCCTCTTCATGGCTTCAATGTCATCTCCCATGATGATAAACCCTTGTATGGACGTCCATGGAGACTACCTGCAGTGGCGACCTATGTTTCTCTTCGTCAATCAGGCTCTCAGTCAATGTTTGGGGCCAGAATTTTAGTGAAGGTCGACCCTGTTGCCCCTCAGGATTCAATCCCTCTCTAACACTACCTGCACGGTCATCCCCAGGAGAAAAACTATGCTGGAATGGCCCCTCAAATCCCTGCACTCCCCTAATATAATTTTCCCCATTATCTCTATTCCCCATTGCCAAAGTCGAATAGGGCGATTCACCTGGCATCATAAAATCCATCATCATTGCCATGAACAATCCTGAGTTCGTTGGCTCCCTTAGGTTGCTGCATGGCCCTTGCTTGACCTGTAGTGAAAGCCCTAGTCAAGCCCTCACTCGAGCAAGAGAGAGAGCCCTTGCCAACTTTGATCAAATATTGTACTAAAGAGATAATTGTACTTGAACAATTGAACCTTTTTCTTCTGGTTATTCCTCCTTGTTCTTTTTTGTATATGACTTAGAAACATTTGAGTTGTTGATATTGTTGTCTCTTAATTTTTTAGTTTTATCTGTTCATGTGTGAATATTCAATTATATATTACGGAATAGAATTTTATCATTTTGTATATAAAATATATGCAAAAGTTTAAAAGATATTGTTGGAGGAGAGATTGGTTTCACCATAGATTTTTTGTGCATATAAGTACTGCTTCTACCCAATATCTGTTTAAGTTACTTTCAATCTAATTTTGTGGATATGGATGATTATGCAATAGACTACACTTATAAAAGGTATTGTTAGGACAAGGTGATTTGGGATTATACCCAAGATTTATATTTTGCACATAGAATATATTGTTTAGGATAGATCAGTTTGAGGATTACCCAACATTGGTTCTTTACTTACACAATATTTTGCTAGCTATTTTTTTGAACAATTGTTACATTATTTTGTGGATTTGTCCTGAAATTTATGCATCCCTGCACATTGCTTAGCTATAGGTCATTTCATAGGCTTAGCACATCACTTTGCCTCATTGCACTTAACAACATAACATGTCGACAACTAACTAACATGATGCATATTAGTGATACAGGCTTATATTCACTGATATCAACAATAGAAAAATGATAAAAAATGCCATATTTAAAATGAGAAATTAAAGTGCATACCTAGAAAGAATCTTGGGATGAAATGGGGCTATTCTCCACAAATGTCAATGGCTTATAGGATTAAGGTGCTTTTACCTTAATAAATAAAACCAAATAAAGTAAGAAACTCATTTATAGAAAAAAAAGATGTGTGGGGAAACTACTTTCCTTGTATGGGAGAAGAGAAAAAAACCATCTATAAATATACAACCATTTATTCCCTTTCTGGAATTGAAATTACACCTATAAATATAACTTTCACCTTGTTTGTGTACGTGAGGAAAACTCATGTCTCAAAATGTAGGAGCTTAGAAGAGATGATCATGATATGAGTGAGCACTAGGAAATCAAGCTGATTTGGTGGATGAGTGTTAAAGACTTTTGATTTTGATTACTTGTTTCTTCAATCTGGTTTCTTTTGACGACTTGAAAGCTATAGAGTCTATAAGTGTTAGATTAGCATACTCAAGGTCTGCTGAGCACTGTTAGCAGTTGCTCTTAATCCATGTTGCCCTTCCTTCTTTGTGGTTGAAATGTTCAATCTTTGTGGTTGAAAAAGTCCCATAAGCAAAATTTGGAAGATAAAAGATCTTAATGCAAGTGATTGATGATGAGTAGTTGATTCCTCAAACACGATAAAATCAAGAGAATCTCCTTTGGAGCCATTTTCAAGGAGGTCTGATCATCTTCAACCACCGAAACTTGAACATTCTCTCAACATAATATGAATCACTATACATAATGTTTCATAATTCATGGATCATGCAAGAGGTTGAACAAGGTAATATATACTCTAGTTTGACAACAAAACCTCCAACATTTTCTGCTTCATCCATGATGAAGTGGTGGTCTCTTTAAAAAAATCAAGACATTTTTTTTAGCCCCTACTACTTTCATATTGAAGAAGGAAGAGTTTTTTTTAGGTAAAAGAGGCATTAGTGAGTGTCTTTATATAAAACCAAAAGAAGCTATTGTTGGTAGGAAAGGAGCACAACTCCAATTATAATATAAAAAAGGTGTCTTTAGGGGAAAAATAGTGTTAGGAACATCGTACAAGTGTACCATGAATTTACATCAAATTGGAGTATATATATTTATGAAACACACAAACACTTATTCTGTGAGGTTCAGTTTGGCAAACAGAACAGTATTTAATTGTTTCGTGATGATGGCCCAACAATTAAAATTGATTCATGGAACACCTTAAAAAGTATTTTATAAATCTTCCCCAACTTTAATTTATGAAACAATGAGAAACTATTCTATTGGCTAATCAGGCCCGGAGAGGCCGTTTGATAGATGTACCATCAGACAGGACATCATGTCTACCATACTACTGTTCTGTTTGTCTTGTCAATGATGTTCTCTATCAATTGTTTGACGGTTTTAGGAACAGAACACCATGTCCCTTTGGCATAGTGTTTGTTTCATCTCTATCTCTACTGCCTATTCTGTTTGTCTGGTCAAACGTTTGTTTTCTGTTTTGTTTGTTTTGTCTTCTTAGTCTAGTGTTTGTTTCTTATAGTCTGAGGTTTCATTGTAAGAATACTCAAACAAAGTTTTTGAATAGCCAAGATGAAGGAATAGTTTTCCCTTCATATATATATAAGGGAGAGAGAGAGAGAGAGAGAGAGAGAGAGAGAGAGAAGTCATCAACTTATAAAAAAATAATTTTTTCTATTTATACAAAAACAATTACGTTGTTTATGGTCATCAACTCTTGATAATTGCATGTATAAATAACCCTTACCTACTTCCCTATACTCTGAAGTGGTCTCCCCATTTCCATACTCTTCCTTTCTACAAAAGTACTACTTTTGGATACAGGCATTCAATACATGTTTGTGCCTTCCTTGCCCCTTCCACTGACAGACATCAAGATAGTAGAAAATGAAATACAAACAAAAGCTTTTCCATCCATTAATAACCAGCTTTTGGGGAATAAATAAAAGCAGAACAAAATTAAACATTTCAGTAGCACCACCAACCGTTCAAACAAAAACTTCTTGTTCATATTCTCCGAAGAGAGATAAAGAAAAACAAAAGTGAAGATGAGACCAAAAAAGAAAAAAGAAAGGGAACAAAACAGAGAAAACCCGAGCCTTAATAAAAAGCTCCTGGGAGCAGTGCCACAGAAAGGATTTTATAAAAAGGAGGATGGTAACTATCAAATTCTTGCTGCTTAGGAGGATTTGTAGTTCTTGATCTGCTTCAAAGCAGTGTTAGCATCACGAAGAGTACGAATGGTGCTTTTCTGTGTCGTAAAGATGGCTTCACATGCACAACACAGAAAGGTGCCAATCTTACTCTTCGTGATGCTAACACTGCTTTGAAGCTGATCAAGAACCACAAATCCTTCTAAGCAGCAAGAATTTGATAGGCATCATCCTCTTTTTTATAAAATCCTTTCTGTGGCACCGTCCTCAGGAGATTTTTATTAAGGCTCGGTTTTCCTCTAGTTTGTTTCCTTTCCTTTTTCTTTTTTGGTCTCATCTTCACTTTTGTTTTTCTCTATCTCTAATGGGCGAATAAGAATGAGAAGTTTCTGTTTGAACAGTTGGTGGTGCTAATGAAATGTTTAATTTTGTTATGTTTTTTATTTATTTCCGAAAAGCTGGTTATGAATGGATGGAAAAGCCTTTGTTCATCTTTCATTTTCTACTATCGTGACGTCTGTCACAGTGGAAAGGGCAAGGAAGGCACAAACATGTATTGAATGTCTGTAACCAAAAGCGATACTATTGTAGAAAGGAAGGAAGAGTATGGAAATGGGGCAACCACTGCAGAGTATAGAGAAGTCGCTAAAGGGTTGTCTATACTTATACTTGCAATTATCAAGAGTTGATGATTCATGAACAATCAATTATCAAGAGTTGTAATTGTTTTCGCATAAATAGCGAAAGTTTATTTTTTCCATGAGTTGATGATCTCTTTCTCTCTCTCTCTCTATATATATATATGTATACACACACACACACACACACACACACACACACATATATATTACTATTGCTTCATCTTGGCTATTCAAACAATTCATTTGAGTATTCTTACAATGAAACAACAAACTATAAGAAACAAAAGGCAAAATAAACAAAAAGAATAGAAAACAAACATTGAACAGACAAACAGTACAGAAAATAGAAATACAGATGAAACAAACACTGGAAAAAAGGGACATGGTATTCAGTTTCTAAAATCGTCAAACAATGGACAAAGAGCACCATTGACATTGGCAGGATAGACAAAGCAGCCGTGTGGTAGATAGGACAGACAAAACAGTCATGTGGTAGACAGGATGTTTTGTTTATTATGTCCAATGATACAACTATCAAACATCATCTTAGAGGGTGTCTTTTAAGGAGTCTGATAACAAGAACATTGCATTATTTGGAATGCAAATGGAACACAGTATTCCAGAGAACACAGTCCCTCTTATAGCCCTCCAAATTTGATCGACTGGTTCCCATGAGAGTTATCAATATCCAAATTGAGGATTGGTTGAATTATACATGGCTAGAAAAACAAAATCCCGATGCAATAATCTTACTACTTACATATCCATGAGGATGAAACCCGGTTCGATTTGTTCGGACTGGCTAGGGTCTAAGGCGGGCCAGATACAACTCGGCATGTAGAGTGGTGGAAGAAGCTGGTAAACCTTATTTGGAAGATCCTTGTTACAACCTAAATTTGATGTGAACCCAATTTCTCACATTGCAACCTGTTCGTATCCCCAAAATTTTGGTTTGGTTTTGGAGTGCTCCAGAAAAATGAGTTTTGTTTTGAAAATGAGAGAAAGGGACTCGCCCGTCGGTACGAGGATCGACCGTTCCCGACACCTTTACCAGGAGTAATCAATCCAAGGGCTATGTTTATTATTGATGCATTTCATTTTGGCTTGAACATATCTCAATATGCGGTGTAGAAGAATATTGAAACTTTGATGTTTCAAATTTTTGAAAAAGTTCTTGAAGCATTACTTGAGAATGTAAAATATTTTAGGAAAAACTAGAATTGAGAAATCTTTGTAAATATCATTTGGAAAACTTAGGAAATCATTTTGAAGTCATTTTAGTGTTCTCTTAAGACTTTAAGTAGGTTTAAGGTTTTGCTCTAATTCAGTTACTACCTAGTTAGAGTTCTATCTCATGTTGCTTAAGTTCTTTTAGAAATGTGTTTGTGATCATTTGTGGTGTTAAGTGAATGTGGATGCATGAATGCGTTGATCGTATATGATTTATTCCTATCACAACAATCATCTAAAGACATTCCTACCAGCACATACATCTAAGTTTTTTGTTTTCATAGTTATCATATATAAGAAGGAAAAATTTTTGAAAATAGATTGGGGTTGTAGACCATCAATCATGAATCCAATATTGAGTCATTACTTGATTTTTGGTCTTGATGAACTCAGTAAATAAAAGAAATAATGAGAGAAAAATGTTAAAAAGAATAGAAGAGATGAAATACTCTCATGAAAAGAAATAGAGGAAGATATAGAGAAAGACAAGCATATGCGTATACATACCATTGTATATACACATATATGAAAGTTTGTAAAAATGATATTGATTTGAATAGAAGGAGAGTTTTTAGAGGAAAAGAGAGATACATATGTATATATACATACATATGTTTGCATAAGAAATTTTGTAAGAGAAGATATTTGTCTTGAAAAGAGAAATAAAATATTCAAAAGAAAAGAAATAGAACACATGTATATACGCATTCATGTACATATGAAAATTTGTAAAATAGAATGTGGAAACATAGAGAGAGAAGGATGAAGGGAATCATCATGTGCACATATATGTATGTAACATGTATACACATATGTGTCTTCATGAAATTAGAAATCAAGAAATAACTTAAAATAACCGACTTCAAGTTCGATGTAGGCCGAAGGGGAGCTTGAACTCATGTAAGAGTCCAAGCTAAGTTTCCAAAGCCACATTAGAAAGGATTTTTCAAAAATATTTTGGAAAACATGATTTTAAATATTTTTGGTATATGAATATAAAACATAGTTACTTAGTTTGTTACAAGGGAATATGTTTCTTTTACTGTTGGGTATGGAAGAAAATCAAGCAATATAACGAGACACTCGTTAGGGTTCCTAATTGGGTGATTAAGAAGGAATCTAAGCGTAATGACATGAAGATGCATTTTTAACATGTACACATTCGTGAGGGTTTTCCCCGGGTTGGACAAGTCTCAACCTCAAAAATTAACATAAAAGAAGGAGAAAATCCCCAAACCATACTCTCATTCTCACTGTGCATTTATATGGAAAATCAAAGAACTATGCATGGACAATATCTTGAAACAAAGCAATATTCAAGGAAAGAGAGAGAGAGATAGAGCATGATTTAATCATAAGATGAAATATCATCTCATCTTCTCATGCTCTCGGTACACTCGAGCATAGCCTCTTGACTCTAAAATAGAGATTGAGAGCTATCTCATATGGTCATGGGGAGGGAGAGAAAGGAAAAACATCACAACAAGACTACATTCAAGAAGAGATAGAACATGATGCAATCACAAAATGAAATATCATCTCCTCTCATGCTCCCGGTGCACTCGAGCGTAGTCTCTTGACTCTAAAATAGAGATTGAGGGCTATCTCATATGGCCACAAGGAGATGAAGACGGGAGGAAAATGGGAGAAGCAAAATAAGACTATATTAAAAAAAAAAAACATGATTCAATCATGAAATGAAATATTGCTTCACCTTCTCATGCTCCCGGTGCACTCAAGAATAGCCTCTTGACTCTAAAGTAGAGATTTTAGAGCTATCTTGTATGGTCATGGGGAGATGAAGAAGGTAAGAAATAGAGAAAAGTATGGAGTGGGATGTGTGTTACATATCTCTTAAGAGAACGATTTGAGGGGAAAATGACCACCCTTTCTTGGATGATCCTAGATTCACCTTGAATGGAGCTCCAAGATGATGAAGAAGACACCTCCAAGAGATCTTCGTGCTCTCTTCAAGAGTTGTAGCTTGATGAAGCTTGCTCTAAGTTGGAGAAGAAGAGAGAAATGAAAAGAAAGAAGAAGAGGAAAATAGAGGAAAAGAGCTAAAAACTCTAAGTCCTCAAGTGAGAATGCACTAGAGCTTCTCCAAGGGCTAGCTCTTTTTTTATGGCCCAAGAGGGGAAAAATGAGGGTATTTATAGAGAGTTTTGAAGCCAAAACTCAAAATTCAATTTTTTTGGATTTTTATAACATTTTCAAATAATTTTGAATAGGATTTGCTTAAGTATGATCGGCTATTAAGCCTGAAAATTCATTTTTGAGGTGTAGGGAGGGCTAATGCCCACTTAAAACGCTCAAAATCACCCTTTAAAGGTCAATTTTGAAGAAAAAATGGGGCTAAGCGCCTTGGCAGCGCACACGCGCAGCCATGACCGTGCGATCGCAGCGACAGCACATCGCGCTGTTGCGCGCAGGCCATCACGCGAGTGCGTGTTGCGAGAAAACGGTCACGCGACAGTGCGTCGTGTGACTACGTGTTGCGGGACGCGCAAAAACACACATTTTTTAAAACTAAATAAAATCTGGTAAAATAAAATGAAAATGTGGTTTATATAGGAAGCATAAATCATTTTTTGGTGTAAAAGTAAAGTTATTGTTAAAAATGGGTAGCTGACTCCCTTTTGAGCAACTCCAAACTCGCTCCAAATCCGATTTTGGTTCAGTCGGTTGTCGACTCATTCGAGCGCACGATTTGGGTTCAAAAACATGTTTTGGTGTGAGAATGAGACCTTAAAACAAAGGAAAGGTCCGCACACACTCAACGCTCAAATTTTGTAGTTTCACACTTAATTTCGAATTTTGGGTTTGAAAAGCTTGTTTTGGATCTGAATTGTGGTTTTGGATCTAATTTAGATAAAAAAAATTGGATTTTGTGTTTTGGTAAAAGAGTGTAGCATTTTGGAAAAATTTGGGGTGATTACACAACCTGATTGAATTTGGATTAGCTCTAAACAAGTAGTTAGAAATAAGAACCTGTCACATGTTCATTAAGTCTCTCATTGGTTGAATTAATGGACATATGTCATCATTTTGGTCGGAGGTCAAGTTTATGTTTTCTATGTGGGGATTGAGCTAGGAACCTGGATTTGATTCAGAACCATGTAAAGATTCCACCTGAATAATCATGGATGTGCTATAACTGAATGGCCAGCCACCTGCGTTTTGAATGAATACATTTTCCTCCAATAAGAAATACAAAAAGCATTGGCTACTGTCTTTTGCTGTTAAACTTTCCACAAAATGCATGTCAAGCAGTGGTGGAGTCAGAGATTTCTTGATAGGGATACTCTAAGTTTAAATTGCAAATTTTAGGGGTACTCATATATAGAAAACTAAAAATTAATGAAGTTTCTGAATGTACATAAAGTAAATTTTGTCAACAAGTGTGGGCAATTGTCTACCCCAGCACCAACGTGGCTCCATCACTGATATTAAGAACCTATTTGATTCCATAATTCATGTTTGGGTGGCCATCTGAAATTGTGTTTTCAGAAAATCAGTTTTCTAAAAATGCCGCTCTTATACGTGAGTGAAAAAAACTATCCCTTTCCATGTTATTCATTCGAAAACAGTTTTTATCATACCCATTCAAACATAAAAACAATTTTTTTAAAATTATTTTAAAATAATCACTTTTATGTACAAGCGCCACCTTATATTTTTTTTTTCACGTGCAAATTATGCTCAAGAAACCGTTGATGCCTCATGTATTTGAACTCTTAAATTCTAATCTCCTTTAACTAAATGGTTTTACTGCAATTCCTTAGATGTGAATACTTTTCCATGTCTTCATGAATGCTGTAAATTAAAGTCGTTTTCTATATATCTTGTGTAAAAAAAAAGGGAACAACGCAACACACCAGTGCGGACAATAAGCATTGACATATATTTTTTTATATTTTTTTGTATTCGCTATTTATTGGATCAGAAAATGGGAGGACAAACATTACTATTTTATTTAAACAAAGGCCATTACAAGTCAACATAGCCGGATTAATCAGGCCAATATATTATATCTCCCAGTATTACTTGAAAGGCCCTATATTAATGGCATAAACTTTGCATGTCCAATACAAGCCACTAATAACTTCGTAGATTAGTGCGATTTCTAACATGGTTCACTTGCCGGCAACTGATGTTATGAAAAAGATAAACAGAACTAGTGAAATTTAGTTGTTCTTAAATTACACAAACAGTGCGGAATATATACTTTTTCTTTTCAATTTTCTAACCATGTTGCCATGATTTTTGTGCTCAAAACATGGAAACCCAATCTTAATTTACTTCACTTGGATGTAAATAGATTTTTTTTAATTAATATGGCACAGGAATAGAAGTGCAAGACTCATCAATTTGTTGCAACCTAGAAAATGCAAATATTTGAGCAATAAAAAAAGACTACGTGCGAATTATTTTAGCACAACATCAACATGTGTGCAGTTGAATTTTGAAAAGAAAACATAAAGGTTTGCTTTCGAACTGCTGCTTTACAAAATTTGTGCAATTGCATTGTACCAAATATTCCTGGTTCCATGAATATGTATGTCTTCTTATCCACTAAATGAGGCAAGTGGATTCTAAATGTCCATTTGTTGCTTTTGTATAGAAGTAGGGTTCTGATCAATGTTCTATTGGAAATTGAAAAAAGAATCTCTGCCAAATACAATATTCATAATCTGAAGAGTGCATAATTAGAAAGGACATTCTTGGGATGATATCAAGCGATATATTCTCCACAAATATCAATAGTTTATGACAGTGAGATGGCTTTACCATAAAAATGAACACTAATTAAGGAAAAAACCTGGTTACAGAAAAAAGATGCATGGGCAACCAACTTCCCTGTATGTAGGGATGTGCACGAGCTGACCTGAGTCAGCTTAAACTCGGCTTGAGTGTCCTGAAAGAAACTCAAACTCAGCTCAAGCTGGAGTCGAGTTCGATTTCATTATCTCGAGCTCAAACTCTTAAAATTCGAACTTGGCTCATTTAAGCTGGAGTTGAAGATTAGCTTGAGCTGAGCCAAGGATTTCATTAAAAATTATTATTTTAAAGAAAGAGGAAACATGTAAATTTGAACATGGAACCTCCCACACACCAGCCATGTGCATATACATTTAGCTACTATTATTTCTGATAACTTTATGAGATGTATTTTATATATTTTCTTTTTCGACCTTAACTGAGTTTAACAAAGATGAACTTGCTTAACTCGAGCTCAACTCGATTAATAAAATGGGTCGAGTTCGAGTCAAGTTTATCGTGTTAGTTTGCGTCGAGCTCGAGTTAGCTCAACTCGTTGAACATCCCTATCTGTATGTGAGAAGAGAAAAGAAAAGCCATCCATATACATCCATTTATTCTCTTCTTAAAGCTGCAATTACACCTATAAATATAATGAACGTTCACCTAGTTAATTTGTGTAGGCGAGAAAAACATTGTCTCAAAATGTAGGAGCTAATTAAGGGAGATGATTCTAATAAAAGTGAGAAATAGGAAATCAAGCCGATCATTTGGCCGATGAGTGGTGAGACTACTTTTGATTTTGGTTGCTTATTTCTTCAATCTGGTTTCTTTTGATGTGCAAGATTAGTAGATTGAAGACAAGGTGGTGCCCCTCCTTTGTGGTCGAAATGTGTCCCAAAAGCAAAGTTTGAAAGACTAGAGATCTTTAGATTCAAATGATGATGAGCAATTGATAAACACGGAGGAGGAAAGAATGAAAGACACGATGGAAGGGCAAGCGATTACTCATGATCTCATATTCACAGTTGCAGTACAAAAGGTATGGTAACATACAAGGATAGACACTAAGTGTCAACATCTTGTCCAAAGAAAGTTAAACAATAAAATAAGTTTCCAAAACAGAAAATATTTACAAGATAAACTCCTCAATTAACGAGATATAAATCTTATCTAGATAGGCAACCATTAACACTCCCCCACAAGTTGGAGCTCCTGGATCTATCAGGTCCAACTTGCATCTTAATTTATAGAATGGATCTTTTCCCAATGCTTTCATGAAGATATCGGCAAATTGATCCTTTGAATCGACATACTTGATGCAAATCTCTCTAGTTTGAATCTTCTCCCGAACGACATGACAATCGATCTCTATGTGCTTTGTTCTTACATGAAACACAGGGTTTGCAACGATGTAGTTATCTGCTTAATTGTCAGAAAACATCTTCATTGCTCGACTTTGTTTAATGCCAAGGTCATGAAGAATGTATTTTATCCATGAGATTTCACCAAAAGCTGAAGCCATTGCTCTATATTCTACTTCTGTCGAAGATTTTGATACAGTTATTTGCTTCTTTACTTTCCATGAAACTAGACTATCTCTAATGAATGAATAAAAATGATGTAGACCTTCTTGTCATAGGGCATGATGCCCAATCTGAGTCACAAAAACCTTTAATGTTGATATCACTTTGGAAAGATAAAATAATTCCATAACTTAGTGTAGACTTTACATAGCAAAGAATACATAAAGCTATCTCCAAGTGCCTGGTTCTTGGCTGAGCCATAAATTGATTTAAAATGTGGACACTATGCAAAGTGTCCGGTCAAGAAATGGTCAGATAGAGAATGCATCCAATGAGTTTTCTGAAGAAGGTGTGTCCTTAAGAGATTGTCCTCTTTGATTCTCTAATTTTAAATGCTGCTCCATAGGTATATCAATAGGCTTCGTACCACTATAACCAAATTTTTTAAGAATGTCCATCGCATATTTCTTTTGGGATAGGAAGATTCTCTTTTTTGATCTGGCCACTTCAATACCCAACAAATACTTTAACTTGCCTAGATCTTCAATTGAAATTTGGCATTGATAATAGTTTTTAATTCTCCAATAGCTTGCTTGTTATCTCCTGCAATAATGATATCATCAACATAAATAATTATGAATAAATTCTCATTCTGGTTGACTCTTGAGAATAGAGAATAATTAGTCTTTAATTGAGAGAAACCAAGATCTTAAGGGTCTCTGTGAGTTTAAAAATCCAGTTCCAAGATTATTGCTTCAACCCATACAAAGATTTCTTCAATCGACATACCATATTGCTCTCCTCCTATCAGCTAAAACCAGGTGGGAGCATCATGTAGACTTATTCGTCTAAATCCCCGCGTAAAAAGACATTTTTTACATCCACCCGCAAGATATGCCACCCTTTGATAGCAGCAATGGACAAAAGGCAGTGGGAGAAAAATTCTCTGTATAGTCTACACCTTCAATTTAAGTATAGCCCTTAGCAATGAGGGGAGCATTATACCTTTCGATTGAGCCGTCGGCATGATAATTTTATAAACCCAATGGCAGCCAATAGGTTGTTTTCCAGGTGGGATAGATACAATTTCCCAGGTAGAGTTTTCCTCTAGTGCCCGTATTTCAGTAGCCATAGCGTCTTGCCATTCTTGATGTTGCATGGCTTCATGAAAGGTGACATGTTTGTGGTGGCTATGTACAGAGATAATGAAAGCTTGATGACAAATGGTAAATTTATCTTGATGAAGGAAGTGATGTAATGGATACCTTGTTTCTTTGGAAGTTGTTGACGAGTTGGATGATGTGGGTTGAGTCGACAAGAAGCATTGGTAATCTTTGAGGTGAGAGGGAGCCATGGTGCCTGATAGAATGTCTTAGAAAAGGTGCATTGTCGATAGTAGGGGATGGTGAAATGATGGAGCCGGGTATTGGTGGTTCATTGGGTGTTGGCATGTGGGTATTATGTGAAGAGGAGGTAGGTGGTGAGGTCTCTTGATGGTCATGGTACTCATACTCAAATGATTCAATGATAATAGAGGTAAAATAATTTGACTTTCAGTGGTAGAGATGTTTTGAAAAGGGAACTCATTTTCAATAAATGTTACATCGCAACTAGTAAAAATCTCATGAGCTTCAAAGTCATAGACTTTGTAAGCACTTTGGCTAAAGGGATACCCAATGAAAATGCAATGCATTGCACTAGCATCAAATTTATGAGTTTTGCAAATGTTGTAACTGTAGCAAAGACAACAAACTTCAAATGTGTCATATTTTGGAGCACACCCACGTAAAATTTCGTAAGGATCTTTGCTGCGTAGGGGTTGAGTAGGAAGTCTATTGAGTAAATACGCAATGGTAAGGACACACTCACCCCAAAAACATAATGGTAATTTGGAGTGAAAAGATAGGGCACGAGCGAAATTGAGAAGATCTTTATGCTGACGTTCGACGGCATCATTCTCCTGGGGTGTTGCAATGCAAGAATATTGTCTTTCTAAGCCTTTGGAATGTAAACAAAAAAAAAAGTTCATATCATTTAAAAAAATTCAGTCCCATTATCGCTTCTATTTTTTTTAATGGTAGTTTGAAATTGATTTTCTACAATATTGACAAAACTTTAATAAGAAAACAAATTTCAGACTTATAATGCATGAGATATACCCATGTACATCGAAAGAAATCATTGACAACAGTAAGAAAATAATGTGCACCCAATAGAGAAGCTGTTTTATAACCTCCCCAAACATCACAATGAATCAATTGAAAAACATGAGTAGTGGATATAGAACTATTACGTAATGATAATCGAGTCTATTTAGCAAGATGACATGTACAACAATGTTCATCATTATTGGGAAAATTAAGAGAACTAAAAAGAGTTTTTAACTGCAAATTGGATGGTGTCTCTCCCTCAAAGATGTACAATCCATGCTTTAGCCTACCCTTCCCAACCGTCCTCGAGCGATAGTCCTGAATGAAACAAGATTGATTATCAAAGACAACATGACAATTATTTTTTTTTTAACAATTCTTCAAATAGATATAAGATCAAAGGAAAATAATGGAACAACAAAGAACATGAGATAATGTAAGGAATGTGTTGAGATGAATCCGACCAACATGAGTGACAGGCGCACTAGTAGTCTAGTACCATCTTGGACCTTGACAGGATTAGATGTGGTTGGACTAAGATTGAAAAGGGTTGATGAGGAATTAACAATATGGTGAGTAGCTCCCTTGTCCATGATCCACGTTTGAGAGGAGATAGAACAAACAAGAGGGAATGAGGGAGTACCTGCAAGCTTGACTTTAGGATTTTTACTGTTCATAAACTCCATGAATTGATGATAAAAGTCAGCCATGAAGGTGGTAGGCTCTTGCCTTCTTTTACAGCAGCAGATATGCTTTCTGATTTAAGACGTATATGAAGTTGACGTTGCCTTTTTTAATAATGAATAAGCATAAGCTTTAGAAATTGATGGAGTAGGTTCCATGAGAAGTATTTGGCTGCGGATAGCTGTAACTTTCATTCAAACCAGTTAAAAACTGAATCAATGGATCATGTTGTTGAATGTCAATAGCCTTTGTCATCACTTCACACTCGCAAGACAACAATGTAAAGTAAGAATCATACTCATCCCATAAAGCCTTAATCTAGGTAAAATATGTACCAATGGATGATTGACCTTGCTTGCAATTGATGGCTTGTTGTTGGATTTGATAAAGTTGTGGGGCATTGGACTGAGAAAACCTGTTTTTTAAGTCTTCCCATACATCAGCTGCATTCTTAGCATATGCCACAGTGGTTGACAATGACTTGTGAAGAGAGTTAAGAAGCTATGATAAAACCATATTATTGCATCTTTTCCAAGAGATAACTAAAGATGATGGTGCAGTAGGTTTCTTAATGGAAACATCTACGAAACCCAACTTGTTCTTGGCCGATACCATTATCATGGCAGGTTTCCGAACTTCATAATTATCTCCAGTCAATTGTTGAGAAATGAGAGACATACCTAGATTGTCGAGTGGTGTAAATAATACGGGTTATCATCCTCTTGAGAAAAGGATTCAGACACTCCATGCTGGTTAATTGATGCCACCATGGCTGTGCTTAGACCATCATAAGCTCTGATACCATGATAAACACAGTGGGGAAAAGAGTGAAAGACACGATGGAATGGCAATCAATGTCATGATAACGGATCTTTCACCGACACACGTCAAATGTTGGTAAAAGTTACGGCAAAACTTTCACGTCAAATGTTGGTAAAAGTTACGGCAAAACTTTTACCAACGTTTTTAAGTAAACCTTTACCGTGCATCGGTAAAGGCTTCCCAAACTCTATAACATTGCCTGAGCCCTTCTCCTTTCTTCTTTTTCTTTCTTTTCCTTTCTCCTCCCTCTTCTATCCACTGGCGTTTACTGAAGTTTTTGGGCAATTGCAGGTGTTCTTCATCATTTTTTTATGTCTAAATGATAAAAAGGTAGGTTGCTCGAACTTAATGTTAAGTTTTTTCTATTCGTGAATGACTTTAGGTTATGAAATTGTTTTAGTGTGATTTTTGTGCGCAAACCTTGGAAACCCACTCTTAACTTGCTTCACTTGGATGTAAGTAGATTTTTTTAATTAATATGGCACAAAAATCAAAGTCCAAGACACATCAATTTGTTAGAAGCTAGAAAAATCCCATTTGTTCTTCAAAAAAGCCTATATAGGAAATATTTTAGCACAATAGCTATGCCAGCTCATCAAGAAAAGAATTGATTCAAGTTGAACAACCATTTAATTAAGTTCAGTATTCCATTAAATTGGTTGCAATCTGTATTGGGGTTTAACTTTTTAACACCTAAACTGATGTACTTTTTGGTCTCTGTATTTGTTTTTTCAACATAAAACTGATCAGGCATGCCATTTATATTCTTCATATATAGAAAATGGAATCTCGGCCAAATGCACTATTCATAATGATAAAAGTGCATAATTAGAAAGAATCTAGGGATAAAATCAGGCTATTCAAAACAAATTAATGTCGATATTTTATGACAGTGAGATGCCTTTACCATAACAGAAGAAGCCAGAAGAAGTAAGAAACAAGGTTACAGAAAAAAGATGAATGGGCAACCAACTTCCCTGCATGGGAGAAGAGAAACAAAAAAAAAGCCATCCATTTATTTTCCCTTTGGAACTGCAATTAGACCTATAAATATAGCCAATTATATGTAGGTGAGGAAAACTTTGTCTCAAAATGTAGGAGCTAAGAGAGATGACCTTGATAAAAGTGAGCGCTGGGAAATCAAGCTGATCATTTGGCCGATGAGTGGTGAGACTACTTTTCATTTTGTTTGCTTATTTCTTCAATCTGGTTGCTTTTGATGATTTGAAAACTACAGCAGTATCCTTCAATTTAGATGAGCAAGATTAGCAGATTCAAGACAAGGTGAGCACTGTCATGGTTGCTCTTAATGCATGATGCCCATCTTTCTCTGTGGTCGAAATGTCCCAGAAGCAAAATTTGGAAGACGAGAGATGCTTAGATGCAAGCGATGATGTGCAATTGACATCCTCAAACACGGCAAAATCAAGAGAATTTCCTTTTCAGCCATTTTCAAGGAAGTCCGATCATCTTCAACCGATGAAACTCGCACATTCACGTCAAATTCTCTTCCATATAACGTGGATCGTCGTTCACATGGTGTTCCACTCATTCATGCATGGTTCGAACAGGTGGCTGAACCCGGGAATTGATGGCAGTGAATTGCTCTTACATCCTTAATTAATTACTTCTGAATACTTAATTTTGAACTATTGAAGTAGATGCACTCGCCTGCTAATCATGGGCACTAGTACTTATTTAATTTCTTATGCATTTATTGATTTGGCCTCTCCTCTTATGATTGTGTAGCATTCTCATGAACATAGTGGAAAAGGAGAGAATTCTAGAGTAAAAAATCTTAGATTTCTATGAAAGTTGAATTGCAAATTTAGAAGAATCTTCTGATAATATACACTATTGAATGTAGAAGACTAATATTCGACCTGTAATGTTTGTCTCTTATTCAAATATTGGTGTTGAAGATTTTATATTTGGTTTGATGAAGGAGTTTTTTAGGTCACGGCGTGGAAGAAAACATGACGGTGACCAAAGAGGGTAACTAATATTCGAGATGGGAGATAAATCTGGCAGGTGCATCTGCGAGTTTGGTGGCGGAAGATGATCGGACTTTCTCGAAAGTGGGTGCAAAGGAGATGTTTCTTGCATTCGCCGTGTTTAAGGTTGCAAGTTGCTCGTCATCACAAAGACGCAGTTGTAATTTCCTTCGATCAAAGAAGAAACTTTGTAACATGCATGCATGGCCTGCCGCTTCCCCATCAGGTAAAACCTAGTGAATCTGCTGCTTTGCAATTGCTTCATGCTTCGCAGAAGATGCAGGAAGCAAGTCATGCTTATAACCCATCTGATGAGATCAATTTTAGTAAATAAAAAGCATCATTGGGATTATTATTTCACAGTCCCTCACTTGCATGGTGCAAAGACATTTCAATTCATGTTGGGCTTGCCTTTTTGTATATATAATTACTTCAAAGAAAGACCCCTTGATTAATGCATGGCTTATAAGATCTCACATGTAAATTTACCTTCTCCGAAAGGATACAACAAACAATATTTGCCTCTAAAGAACATGGCTTTACCCCACAGACGCCCACACACACACACACACACATACACATATATATATGGATGTTTGTTCAATCACTAAAAATGAAAATTTAGTCGCACATACACACATAAAATTTGTCCATGTATGTATGTATAAGAAATGTCTTGAACTAGTTCTATGTTGAGATCGATTTTGTCACTCATTTTGTTCCAACCTAGCTTTGTAGATGTGAACTTCAATTCCTAGTTATTATGAATTTAAAATAAATGATTTTTTTTATTCTACAAAAAAACTGATGTCTAAAATATTTATCATTTATAATTTACCAAAAAATAATTTTTAGGTTAGTTCATATATTTTCAAACATGTAGGTCACATTTGTGTAGTGAGGTAGAGAAAAAATGTTTGATATCGTCGGATCTTAAATTTGAGGTGTTGCTATGAAATCCCTTTTATGCAGGGATATAATAAATAACAGTGGATTTGAGATCTACAGGAAAATGGTGAGTGATCTGAGATTTTCAATTAATAAATGGCCAAAACATCATATATGAGGTTCAATGGGGAGGTGTTTGACTTCAAATCTTTATATTTGACATCTATAGGGGTCTTTGATAGCCTCATATCCACAAATTTAGGTCTAACCTTCCTTCCATCTGACCTCAAATATGAGGTTTTGGCCATAAATTAAGGATCTCAAATCCTCTTTTTCGTATGGTGGTAAAATCCAGTATTTGATTACATGATGGGTCCCACATAAAAAGATTCTTAGATCAGCTTTGGATCTGAGATTTGGGGATATCAAATACACTATTAGTGATATGATCTCATATCACCTCCAATCTCAGATCCAACATAAACAAACTCTAAGCTGGGGAGATGCAAACTTCTTAAACTGCAAGGTGCTTATATCTATAGTCATATCTATGGCAAAAAGAAAACCTTTTTCAATTTTACCAAGGGAAGGGATAGTTTATATTATAATACCTATCATGATTTTTCTTAAAATGAGATGTTAGAAATCATTTTTCTTCAAACTTAAAATTAATAAGTTGATCTTCTAATGGTAACAAAATGAAAAACCTAAAATTTCCCATTTTCTAACTTTTAAAGACAACTAAATAGTATAGAAAATAAATCTAGTTTTTTTAGAGTCAATACTAACTGTTTGTACAATTGGCGAAGGCACAAAAACTTCCTAAAAATATATACTATAAGAAATTTGTACTAAAGAATTTCTAAAAGTTGGTTTTCATGGTGAATTTTGCATTTACGAGTACTTCAAAACTCAAGGGCAATATACATACACAATGTCTAGTAAGTTTTTTATTTTAAAATTAAAAAGTTGCTATGCTTGTCTTATTTCTTAAATTAATTTTGGTGCTATCTAACCCTATTAATTTTCTCCGAACCAATTTTTCATTATAAATTTTGCAGCTCAAAAGTTTAAAATGAACTCATACTACATGACAAAGGGAAAGCGCCATTGCCATTCTTCCTATGAAATCGGTGGCAGGTAATGAGAGCCGACGATCTTTCGTCACCGTGGTAATGCATGTCTAAACAGTCAATTATAAGGACCTCTTGCTGCTGGGACTTTCAGAAAAGCATTGCAACAGGGATTGCTGAAATGATGACAATTCCACCTGTCGCATCGGTGGCTGAGGAAGCTAATCGATGAATGAAGGAGCTCCGATGGTTAGCAACGACATCGATGGAAGCTGCGTCCATCTCCAACAGTGAATCGTTAGTGCCTGAGCTCCCAAAACCCTGAAGCGGGTTGTATACACACCCTTGGTGCTTGAAGGTTACATGCATGTCAGCTTTCTATCTGCCATGCCTGCTATTTATCAGCCACCTGCCATGCAGATGCCAAGTCAGTGCTCCGTCTAGGTCAATCGTGTGGAAGCCGTATCAGCAGTTGAAGTTGATAGACAAGAATGCCCAAAGGAAACAAGCAAAAAACTATCATGTTATGTTAGTCTGTAAGGTCATTATGACCAATATACCCCTTGTAAGGTCTTCATGTTAGTCTCTACTAACAGAGCGAGCGGAGGCCATAAATTAAGGTAATCAATCGGAACAGAGCGAGCAAATCGTCATGGAAGACGGAGCAGAGGCAGTCAAGGTTGTCGGTTGGAGGAGAGCGAGAGGAGTCATCAAAGAAGAGGGAGCGGAGGCGGTATAGCCGTATAGGTTGTCTATGGGAGCGAAACAAACGGAGTCCATTGGCTGGATAAAACATCAACGATGACAAATTTAAGAAGTTTCATCTAGGTTGGTTTTCCACCCATTTTGTTATGTCGGACGCTATAAGACATGTCATCAAAGATGCTATACTGTCTTCCATGATGCATGTTATAGCTTCTGTTCAGTGACAAAGCGGGTTTGTTCTCTCAAATGCTATAGGATGCATTATCAAAGACTATTCTATCTTCAATAACACGTGTTATAGTGTTTGCATCACGAAGGGGTTCGTTATCTCAAATGCTATTGGACACGTTATCAAAGATGCTATACTATTTTCGATAGCGCGTGCTCTAGCGTCTAAGATTAGGAAAGGGTTCGTTATCTCAAACATTATCGGACATGTTATTGAAGACTCTGTACTGTCTTAGATAGAACATGTGATAGCGTTTGAGATGGCGAAGAGGTTCGTTATCTCAAATAATGAAGGGTTCATTTTCTCAAACGCCATTGGACTTGTTATCGAAGACACGATACTGTCTTCGTAATGAAGGAGTTCGTTATCCAAAATGCTGTCTAACATAACTAAGGGGTGCATGATTTCAGATGCTATACTGTCTTCGATAACACATGCAAGATATGTTGCAGTTAGTGTACATCCTCTTCAAAATCATATAGGTAGAATGGACTCGAACCATATGGCTCTAGCAACTTCTAGTAAATGTCTATGCTTACATTCCACCACACCATTTTTTTGTGGTGTCTCACACAACTATTGATGGATAATGTCATATTCATTAAGGAAATTTATCATTTCTTAGCAGATTGAGCTTTGACTAAAGCAAAAAAACCCAAGTCTTGATTGTAAAGACTTGATTTTGCAATTAAAATGAGCTTTGACTAAAGCAAATAATAATAATAATAATAATATGCAACATTTCGTATTTATGCCTCGTGAGAAAAACCCAAGTCTCATGAGAGTAATCATCAACTATGCTTAAAAATTAATTTGCACAAAAAATAGTAGCTTGGGCATATGACTCCTATATATCAGAATGTATATATCAAATCAAAAGATCTAGAAGTAGAAATTTTACTTAAATTAAATTTCAAATGAGTTTGTCTTACATGATGGCAAGAATCACACTAGTAATCTTTATTTAATTTAAAATCTAAGTTGAGATAATCGCAAACTAATTTCATATGAGAAAGTGACAAATGTCCAAATCTCTTATGTCAAAGCTCTTGTGTAGAAACTGCAAACAAGTGCTCTCTTATGGATGGTGCTTGCCAAAGGATGTAAAGTCTACCTCTTGCATCACTCAATCCAATCGTCGTCCTCTACACCTCATCCGGCACAACGCAATGGTTAGGGAATAATATTACCCGGCAATTCAATGCTTTAGTAAGTTCATTAACAGATGGAAGATTCACCTTGAAAGATGGAATACTAAACACATTATCTATTTCAAAGGAGATTAAAACAATTTGTCAAATATGACAAGCTGATATATTCTTACCGATGTTTGGGAGAATACCTGGATCACACGGTTTTAAATCTTAGACAATAGAAGGATTGGCACAAATATACCTCCATTCTCCTCCTGAATCAATAACCCATGGAATAGAAATAAAATGAATTGTTGACAAGTTACCTGCACAAGTCACCTTCTCTGATTGATTTTTGACTAGAGAAATGAGTGATTCTTGACTAGAGAAATGAGCTTGTGATACTCTTCCCTGGTAAAGGTAGGAGTAATGCATTTAGAACTCTACCCCTCATTGTTTGACCCTCCAATACCATTGCTAAAATTTGATTGAAGAACAGTTATACCATGTTTTGAAGTAACTGTTGTAACAACGGCTGGTGGTTTGAAACTAGGATCATATAAAGGATGCCTCAGGAAATACCAGTAAGTCTAAAACATTTCTCTTTTGCATGCCCCACTCCTCTGAAATAACAACAAATCGCTGGGCAGACCGAATGCTAATATTGTTCCTTTGATATTTGGTGTCATGAGAAATATAATTGTCACCTTGAGTGATAGCCAAAGCGGTAGAACCATCAATAGATGTAACTCGAAAATCAAGCCTCTCATTGTGTTTCTTCTTAAAGAATGATAGCATATACCTTTTGAATGCTTGTTAGAGATCTAACAATAATATATGGCCCCTAATGGCATTGTAGGAGTCATTATGTCTCATTAAAAATTGGATGATCTTCTCCCTTTCAATTTGGTCTGAATATATCTTCATCTCTCCACATTAGCACTCGTGGAACTATTGAGTAGGAACTTAATTCATCCCACAAGATTTTTATTTTCGTAAGGTATGAGGTGATAGACATTGTTTCGTATGAAGTCAAAATATAGTGCTCTGTATTTGATACATGTGAGGAGCTTGGTTTTGAGTATATTGATCCTTCAAGTCTTTCCATATCCCCCTAGCAATCTTAGCATAAGCAAAACTACTTGCAATCTCCTTTCTTACGACATTCATAATCCATGTAAGAAGCATATTGTTGCATCGAACCCAAAGAAAGGGATTTGGATCATCCTTCTTTGGCTTAGTAATAGAACCATCAATAAAACCAACTAATTTTTTGCATAGGGGCCATTATCATAGCCCTACTCCAAGTATCATAATTCTCTTCAGTCAGAAGTTGGGACACAAGAATATTTCTATGATTATTAGAATGATGTATGAAAAAGGAACTTGTCATGACCTGATAAAAATTGGATCAACTGGAATTGCCTTGGACAGGAGCACCACCAGTCATTGTTTCGTTTTCAGCTATTCCTGTAAAGCTCTAATAGCATTTTACAGTCCAAAAAATGAAGGAAGGAAGAAGGTTGACGAGAAAGTAAACGGTGAGAATCCCTTTACTCTCATCCAAGTTTAATTTCTAAAAAATTATACAAGGCAATATATACGAGATAAAATTACAATGATCATTTTACAACGCTAAAAATGGATTTCCTCTCTAGAACCTCGTTGTCACTCTTAGAGAGTCCAAAAGGTCAGTAAAGATAATGGAAACACAAATACCACATGACCAACTTCCATTTTAGATGGATGGACCTCCAACCTTGCAGCATTAAAAATTAGATCGGTAGGCTCCTTCCACAATGGTAATTGCGATAGTTTTAATGATTCATCAAAACTTTAGAATTTCTTCAATTATTCTTAACGGTGCCTAAATAAAGATATTTGTTTCTAGCAGTTCTACCAATTCTAGCATGCCATGTTGATGATGCCTGTATCAAATTTATTTTATCTTTTTTGCAAAACACAGTTCGCAACAGGTTATGAGTTAATAAAGATGAAGGAAATTAAAACTTTACCTTGCTACATATTTGTACATGGATGAGCCTCTTGAAACTCTATTACTTTCCTAGAAGTGGTATAAGCACATGTATGAGCAATCCCTTCCAAGAATAAAAAAGGGAATGGGTTCAACGGTGGTTTCATTTATATTCTCAAGTGGGTAATGTATTCTTGCCTGCTCATGTGCTTCATCTGTCCAAGCCATTCCTGTCAATTGCTTGACTGCCAAAAAGATAGTAAAACCCATAAGCAGAAATATAGGAACTGAAATTTTGAAAACATAATCAGTTTATTAAAAGGAACCCCCGTAGGAGAAATCTGCTGGGTTGCAGGAACACAGCTATATAATGAACCAGGGCTCGTTGAGAGGTTGAATGAAGGTCCTCAGCATAACTCATAGCTCCAGCAGATGATTCATTGCATATGTTGGTGTTCATCTTTTGTTCCATCTCGCAGAAGTAACTTCAAACCCAAGGTTTGAGAGAAAAGGCACCATCATCACGTCCTATTGTGGGGAGATGCAGGGAAAAGCAGGAAAGGTGATTCTGTTTGGAATCGTCTCCTAATCCCGAGTTGAAAAACTCATGGTTTTCCATCAGGCAACCATCTTGTTGCAGTGGCTGAAAGCTGGCCGTTGCAGGATGCACAACATTTCTGCATGAACAAAGACCAAGAGAGTGCCTAGTACTTTGTGAGTTATAGCTTCTCTGTCCCCTGCACTCAAGGATTTAACTGAAAGAAAAAATCAAATATCAAGCATACTGCATGCATATCTAAGTAAAATAAAAGATAAAAGTAAAAAAAAAAAAAAGCAAGGTAAGATCAAACCTTGCTTTAAGTAGTTTAGTGAGGTATTTGATGGAATCTAGAAAAGGATGGGTTCCCTGAAACCACCATCACTGCTTGTAAGGTGGACTGCCTTTTGTTCAATTGCAGGTTAATAAGTGCCAACTTAAAATAGGTGTAGTCTTTCACATTTCAATGAACAGATCTCTCCTCAATGATTCCCTATTTCTCCAAAGCAATTCTCACAAAAAATAGATTTTTCAAACAAAAAAGTTCACAAGTAAATACAAAATCCAGTGGGTTCTTCAGAAAATTATATTGTTCTTCACCTGAAAAAACGAAAACCACATTGCTTCTTCACATCAATTGGGAGTTGTTCTTGTATGATATAATCCCTCAAATGACTAATACAGAAGACACACACTTTCAAGGTTGTTTTTCACCACGTTCAAGGTTGTTTTTCTCTCATTTTAGTAGCTATTTTGATGAGAAGATGCACACTTTTGTCTACACTCAACAATAGGAACAGCAACGAGAACAGTTATAAAATAAAAATTAATCCAAGAGATAAGTACGGTTCATGAGAGAACAATGGCACAAAACATCTAATGACATTGCAATCAAGACAGCAGGATCATATGATTCAAATAAACACCTATCCCAATTAAGGAAGAAGCAAAGAAGCGACATGAAGTATCTAGTGTGAAACATGCACAAAAGAATAACATTAAAAAATAATATTAGAAGAGAGAAAAACAAACCACATATATTTTCAAGCTACAAGCAACAAAAATCTTAGCAGCAGAGTAAACAAATTAGATCCAGCACTTGCTAAATAATGTAAAGCCTATACTATCATATGGATAGACACACGGGTAATATAAGCTACTGACAAGTCATAAGGCAAATTGCAACTAAAAAATTAGAAAATCAGATTTAAATGTAATGGGTGCTAATCACTAGTAGAGACATGCCTATATATAAAGGAGAGCAATTGGAGCACTGCAAACCCTTTAAGTTAGTTGAAAATAAAGCACATAATCAAGCTAGGCAAGTCAATGCACTAGCCTGGTTTATTAGTCTTCAATATGGAGCCCAACTTCACATCATTGCAAGGTGAATGTGTACAAACCAACCTCCAATTAGGTTTTGTATTGATTAAGGAGCACAAACTAATAGACATTGCAACAGTAACAATAAAAGTAGTAGAATTTGACATTTATACTATTTATATTGTCAAAGCTGAGGAAAAAGAACAACACCAAAGAAAGCCTATTTGTAACACGAGGAAATCAGGGAAATTCAGAGAAGTTGCCAAAGACAGTTGTACATAATAGCCACTCTACATTTGTAGCAAAAGTTATGTAAAAAGTATGTAAAGAAATCTGAGCTATATAGATGGCAACGCACATGTAGGTGTGTGTTTTTGCACAGATATTCTGTTTGACACTATCAACCTCAATCGGGGCATTCGGGAGGTCTTTATCATGCATCCCATGGCCATTTGTTTTAATTTGTTTGCTTGTGCTTGCTGCCTCAAAAGGATCTTTGTATTCTCTGTTTGAGTTGCTAACTCTCATGCATGCACAAATTTTTCTTTTCCTTTTTTAATATACGTAACTTACTATTGGAAGCAGTGGATTGAGAACTTGACAACAACGACAGGGGGCGGAGACCATTGAGAGATTAAAGGGAAATCCTTTTAACCAGTTGTTTATGGCTGATCTATCCTCAGCAGACCTGTCTAGTTCCAAGCATGTTGTTCCTATATTGTCTCTCTTAGCATTAGGAAGTAAACTAATATGCCATTATCTCTTTCTAATATATATTAGAAAGAAGGTATAATGTCACAATGGTATACATCTTAATCCTAACCTATGTCACATAGGTACGGGTACGGGTACGAACCATTTTTAAAAAACATGGTTACGGGGGTACGGCCATACACATCCATGCACATGTACATATATATGTCAAAAAATTTCAAACAGAATAACATATTTCGCATATATATATATATAAAATTACAAACAGAATAACATATTCTGATATAATAAATTCATGGATTTAAGGTGAGAATCCCCTTTTTCATCTAATCTCAAATATGAAGTTTTAGCTATAAACTCAAAATCTCAAACCATCTTTTTTCACATAGTGATAAAATCTGATGTTTATTTATTTACATTGTAAGTTTCATATAGAAGGGATCTTGAATCAGTCTGGGATCTGAGAAGGTTATGGAGCACAGCACACCCTTATGAAACTTGTTTTAAAATAAATTGGCAACCAGGAACGACCATGTACTAAATGAATGCAAGAAAGAAAACCTTTAATCCAACTACAATTTATGAAGCAAACGTCATAAATTCAAAGGGTTTTCTGCTCGACAGGGCACAGCAGAAATATCCGACCACCATTAAACATTAGGAATGGTTTAAAATGCCGGCAGGGAAAGGTGTACCCTCTCTCCGTCATCGACCACATGATGGGGCTTTAGTCCCTCCGCCTCATCTTCTACTACGACCATCCTCTCCACGTGAAGGAGCACCAGCCACGACGCTTAGTAGGAATAAGCAACAACCACAGCAGCGGCAGCAACGGCAGGAGCGGCCCAGTCGTCTCTGAGGACCTTGCCTTCTTCCCCCCGTCACCGGCTGACTCAACCGCAACGCCGATGGCAATTGGGAGGTCATCACCGGCGGTGAAGGCAGGGGTGGAGCCGATGAAAATGAAAAGAAATTTGAAAAAAGGAAAAAAAAATACCGTGACAGTCGCCTCCTACCGTCTACTGCCGCTGGTCGCCGCTGCCATCGCTGGTCGCAGTCGCCGCTTCGTCGCCAGTCGCCGCTGCACACTCGCCGGAAGTCGTCGCCAGTCACCACTGCCGTCGCTCAGTGAGAGGTAAGAACAGAGGAACGAATGTTTTAAGGGTTTCGTTTCTTTTTTTTAACATTAAAATGGTTTTAAAAGTTAAAATCAAATAATCCTTAAACATAAAAATAGACGGATTTAGACTCTGTCAAATTTGACCGTATCCAAAAAATGGACGGATACGACCTTCGGTACGTTGACCGTACCCGGTACGGTCAACGTCGCACCATCCCGTACCGGTGTCGTACCTGTACCGGACGGGTACTCCACCCTCGTAGCCGTACCCGTGTATCATAGATCCTAACATTGCAATTGAAACTCTTAAACACAATGTTAATGGCCAACTCTTAATCCTTTCGATCTGACACAGTATAGGCTGCAACTGATCCGTTCATCCAGATGCAAAATTTTATCTAAAGATGAGACTTCTCAAACAGCAAACAGTTAAGCATGCATATCCATGACATGCACCTAGCTACATGAGACCTTATTTCACTTACTCGTTAACCATGAAAGGAGGGCATCAGTTCACACAATCTTCATAGCATAAAGACTCACATAACTTTGCTGAAGTACATAAGATATACATATCCACGAAACCTGCATCTAAACATACATCTAGCAACGTTATGTTGAATCCCAAAATCAAGGATAGATAAGCATAACCATGAATAGGTGCCTGCCTACAACATTATGTGCAAAGCATTGATACATTAGAAAATTATGAATTAAAACTTGTAAAAAGAGCAGACAATCAGGGGTGGAGCCAGAAATTTTTCTTAAGGGGGTTCGAATTATAGTTTCAAAATTTTACTAGGGGCCGAATATGTAATTTTTCAAAACTTGTATGTATATAAGATTAATGATTTCTTTTTAAAAAGTTTACATGTAAATTTTTAAATTTGAGAAGAGGGGGGGCAACGAATCAAGCACTATAGATGCACAACGAAGTTTACTATACATTTCAAAAGAATGTTCCTGCAACAACGAACTCTGATTTAGAGGTACTTACTTTTGGATGGAGGTGGACAATGAATCCAGCAGGTTCGACTTAGTTTGGTTCTAAAATGCTTGCCGAAGCTATAGATGCACAACTTGAGTACATAGACAACAGGTTGCCACATCTTTACTTAGTCCTTAGCCACAAGAACCCTCCATTTTGATTTATTACTTTCAATAATATGTTAACCACACGAAGACACATTCTTTAGGTTGAATGGGAAAATATATTATTTCATACAAGTTGCTGTACAAAAGAAACAGAAAGAAAAAAACTAAAGCATGTAAGGGACTTGGATGCTCCTCCCTGCCCCATAGAGGGAGCATAATTAGGTTTTCCTTTGAACTAATGGAGGAAAAGAAAAGAAAAACCAGAAAAAAAGGCAAGTTCGCTTGTAGAATAAATGATTGAACTCAAACAAGGGGCTGTTCATTTCAGCTTCTTTCTTCTAGGCTCACACAATGCTTATACACATACAATTACATACCACCAAAGAAATTCAGTCACTCAGAAAAACACCTATCTATTGGAGAGAATAAACCAACTTGTGATTTCTCTGTTACAAGAAGGGCATCATTGCCTATGAGCTGAATGCAATAAATCGACTCCTTAGGTTACCCTGAAATTAGTTTAATCAGCACCCATCCTTGTAATGAATGTGAGTCTGAAACAATTTGATGCAGCTTGGAGATTGCTTTGAAGATCTAAATTGGTGATTGGGCTCTATTCCTACTAGCAATCAACCTGTGCCACAACAAAAATATAGTACATACTCACACGAGGGAGGCAGAGAAGGAGAGAGAGAGAGAGATTTTACAAATCTGAGGAGCAAGAAAGAGATTTCTAAGCAGTAGACTTTTAATACCAATTATTCAACTTGTCTACAACAAGAAGAAAGAAAACAAACAGAGCAAGAAAAAAGAGGTTGAAGAACCCTAATTTTGTAGTATGATCTCAGCCCAAAAGGCTATGTTTGGGTTGATTTGAGGAGAGTGAAAGAGAAAGAGCTCACTTGAGGCAACAATAAGCATGTTTCAAGCAAATAAATACTGATCAAAGTTGAACAATTCATATAGCATCAACTCCGAAATCTTCCGGCAGCAGCGTACTCCAACAATAGATGGTGGAACCCTTAGCCTCTTGTTTGCATTCCAAAATTTGGTTTGGTTTCTTTGAGTGGTTCAGAAAAATAAATTTTATAAAGGAAAAATGACTCACCTATTGGTATGAAGATTGGCCATTCCCGATGCATTTACTGAGGGTAACTAATCCAAATGTTATGTTCACTCTCGATATATTTTGTATTTACTTGAACATCGTCTTCATCATAAATGCAGTGTAATACTTTGCAAGGAAATTCTTTTGAAGATAGGTATCACATAAAATTTTTATTGAAAGATGAGAAAAATTTGAAGAAATTTTGAATGACTAAACAATTTTGATTTGAGAAATATTTTAGAATTGAGATTGGAAGCTAAGGTTGATATTTTGAAGATTTCTTTAGCAATCAATTTAGTGTTCTCTTAGAATCTTAAGTAGGTCCAAGATATTGCTCTAATTCGATTACTATTTAGTTAGAGTTTTATCTCATCTTGCTTAAGTTTTTTAGAGAAGTGTTTGTGATCATTCATGAATTCCATATGTGCATGCACTGATTTTGTATGCTTGAAAATAATTTGTTCATTTATTCCATAACATTCATCTAAAAGTATTTCTACCATCACATACATCTTGATTTTTATATCTTTGGTATATGTCATGTATTAGAAAATCATACTACCATGATATTCATTTCAAAAAAAGTTTTTGAAAGTATATTGAGATTGTAGACCATCAAGCATGGCTCTAATGTAAGATGCATCACTTGAGTTTTGGCCTTTGTTCGCATCTGCAAAAATCTTCTGTTTTGGTTTTTAGAGTGCTTCAAAAAAAATTATTTTTGAAATGACAGGGAAAGAGACTTGCCCGTCGGTACGAGGACTGACCGTTTCTGGTGCCTTTATCGGGAATAACCAATCAAATAGATATGTTTATTCTTGTCGCATTTAATTTTTCCTTAAACATCTTTTTATTCTAAATGCAATGTGGTGTTTGAGAAAATATTGAAAATTTGATGTTTCAAAATTTTGAGAAAGTTTTGAAGAATTATTTGAGAGTATAAAACACTTTGCTTTGAGAAATTTGAATTGAGAAATCTTTACAAATATCATTTGGAAACCTTTGAATATCACTTTTTGAAACCACTTCAGTTTTCTCTTTAAGTAGGTTTGAGATTTTTTTTTAATTCTTACAACCTACCTAGAGCTCTATTTCTTCTTGCTTAAGTTCTTCTAGTCATGTGCTTGTGGTCATTTGTAATGTTAAGTGAATGTTGACGTATGAATGCATTGACCTAAAAACAAATCATTTATTCTTACCATAACATTAATCTAAAAACATTCTTACCACCACATACATCTAAGTTTCTCATTTTTATTATAAAATTGTTATAAGTATTTTTATGAAAAAAAAAGTTTTTGAAAATGGAATGGACTTGTAGACCATCAAGCATTATTTCAATATTGGGTGATTACTTGAGTTCTAGTCTTGGTGAAGTCAACAAATGAGAAATTAAAATATTAGATCTTAAGAGAAAAATATTTGAAAAAAATGGAAAAAAGGAAAAACTTTAATACGAGAGAAAGAGAAAGAGATTTTGAAAATTACAAAATAGAAGATTTAAAAAAAGAGAGATATACATATACATATACGTACTTATATATACATATATGTGTGTGTGTGTATGTATGTATGTTTACGAAAGCTCGTGAAAATGAAGTATTAAAACGAATGGAGAGGGAGAAGAAGATTTTAGAGAGAGACAGAGAGAGATTTTAGAGAGAGAAAGTGCAACACATATATATTCATTTACATATATGAAAATTTGTAAAAGAGTATGCTAAATCATAAAAAGAGAGATAATTATGTGCATATATATATATATATAACATGTATATACACATATATCTTTATGAGAGTTGAAATCAAGAGATAACTTGAAAATATCCGACTTCGATTTTTGTATGTAGGCTTGTAGGGCTGCACAACGAGTCGAGCTACTCGAACTCGACTCGTTTAAGCTCGACTCGAAAGTTAAACGAGCTACTTCATTAGTTAAACGAGTCGAGCTTGAGTTTATGAGCCAACTAGTTTAACTAATCGAGTCGAGCTCGAGTTCACTCTACGTGACTCGTTAAAGCTCGACTCGGCTCGATTAACATATCGGTTTTAAAAAACCGGTTTTAAAAAAACCGGTTCAACTGTCTCGGCGGGAAAAACGTTTAGGGTTTCTTCTTTTCCTTCCCTTTCTTTTTTTCATTCCCTTTCTCTTCGACGCCGACTCTCCCTCTCTCGCCTCTCAGTCTCCGTCTCTCCTACTTCTCGTTCTCTTCTCCCGCGAATCTCCGCCTGTGCTCTGCGCTTCCTTTGGTCACGATATTTTGGTTTGCTGCTGACAGGCGGAGTCGTCGTTTCTTCCTCCCGGCGATGATACCAGAATGATTCATATCCTTGATAAACTGAGAATATTTTAAATGCCTTCTCCTTTTTAGTGTTTATTTGCTCGATGGTAGTTTGTGTCGGAAAACGTAATCGTGGGAATACCTGTTTCCTTCGGCGATCTTTTATTCAAAACTCCAATAACCCGTGTTTTTCGTGTATTTTTTGTGAGAATCTAATGTTGTTTCTGCGTCTCAAGACATGCCTTTATTGATATTTTATCCCCTTTTTTCTTCACTGTTTATTGGTTTTGTGATTGAGATGCGCTTTACCTTGACGAGATGACCCACGGGAAAACCAGAGAGAGCGAGATCGGGAGAGGGTTCAGGCGAGGAACCCCAAGGGGAAGGGCAAAGATGATGGGTTGACTCCGTAACAGAGAAGGGAAAGGTAATCTTTTCCTTTCTCCCTTATCCCATTTTTGCTCTTGTTTTCATCTGTTAATGGCTTTCTTCAATTGCTCATGGTGCGGGAGCTGGTCTTGTGAACTGGGTTGTGCTTTTGAATCTTTGATTGCTTGTGTGTGGACTCGTTCTTGTTCTGTTTCTGCATTTTGGGTATTTAGGTTTTTGATGTGAGTTGGTTTTTCTTTTTTCTTTTAGATGGTGACAATGGTTGCGATGTGTTCGTCTTCTCTATTATAATATACTTTATTTCGTTTGATTGATGGTTCCTTTTTGGTTGGTGTTGGCGTCCTGTCCTCCAGGGATGCCAAGGCGCTCCAGGAGAAGGCGGCGAAGAAAGCTGCAGGGGGGGAAGCAGCAGCATCCCGGAATGCGGTTCTGCGTCTTCTCTTTCTTTTGTTTCTTTTTCTTTTTCACTGGTTGATTTGTGGCATTTCTCTATTGTTTCATTTGTTTCTTTTTTCAATGTGAGTCATGTTGCCTTAGTTGTCTTGTGCTTGCTTTTGTTGTGTATTGTGTGTGTTTTGTGTTTTTTTTTTTTTTTTCTATTTAGGTTTCCAAAGCACTAAATTTTTTGTTAATTGGGAGCCAATATTTGATGCTTGTTTTTACCGGCAGCAAATGTTCATTGTTTTTACCGGCTACAGGAAGAGGGGTTCTCTTTGCTACCGAGGCACTACTTGCTGAGCATGGCAAAAAGATTGCAGATCAATGATTTGTGATACAGGTGAAAGCCATTTATTTCCATTTTAATTCTCAATGCAGTTCTATTGTTTCTAGTGATTTGTTGTCAAGTGTAAATTATACATTGCCAAGATGAAGCATGAAAATTTTTCTCTATGACTGTTAGTTTTGCAAGAATTTGAAATCTGGTGAATATATGGAAACATAATTTTTTTTACAGAAGTGAATGTTTGTCCATGGCTAACCTCTAAATGAAACTAATGCTTAATATGATGGCGAGCTTTTGTATTCAATTTATATGAGGGTATCTCAAAGTGAGGAGCAGGGATTGTAGAAGCCAAAATTGTAGGAATTTTTAAGGCTCGTATGAATCTTGAATCTGTTAATATACCTCCTTACCGACCTTATTCTTGGAGTTAGAGCAAATTTGGTACCTGACCTCGTCCTAATATGGAGCATCCAATTTCAGAGATATGTGACCTTTCTCTTGTCACCTCATCCTTTTTGTTTTAAAAAATTATCCTATGACAAGTTTCCTCTTCTACGTGAGCTGATTAGCTGTTCTTTTCAGCATCTTGTTTATAGTCTATGGTAGTTCTCAGAACTGAATGCAGTATGAAGCTTTATCATATTAGTAGGGAAAATTCTAACTTTTAACATCATTTAATCCTTCCATGATACCTTTCTAAGCTTCTTTATCATGTGAACATGTGCTTATGTCTACAGAGAACAATAGCCGAGGTTGTCAATTTATCACATTGTAACTTTCAATTTGATAAAAGTGTATTTTATCAACTGGATGATGCTTTACAAGGTTCCTACTTAGTTTCAGCATAATATCTGCCATTTATTTTAGATTTGTGGAGTAAGAGGCTTTGATGGGGGAGATTCTGTGGATCCCAGGACGTTGTTGGTGGAAGATTGTGATGTTCTCATTCCAGCTGCACTTGGGGGTGTTATTAACAGGTTATAAATCATCTTCTTTCCTTTGGAGCATTAGTGGTCTTCTTTTCTGTTTAAGAAAAATCCAAGTATTTAGTGAATTTGGTTACCGAGTCTTTATTTTTAGATTTCTAAATAAATTATTGTCTTTCTTGTGACAGGGAAAATGCTAATGATATCAAGGCCAAATTCATTATTGAAGCTGCTAACCATCCAACTGATCCAGAGGCTGATGAGGTAAAACTCTTCCTATTCAGCTGTACAGGACAGTGTTGCATCCTGTGTTGCTTCGTTCTAGTGTCATATGTTGGCTTATCATTTCCATTTCATGCAGATCTTAGCGAAAAAAGGTGTCATCATTCTGCCTGACATTTTTGCAAACTCTGGTGGAGTTACCGTGTGTTACTTTGAGCAGTTAATCTTCTTCTTATCATGTGTTTTAGAGAAGGATGCAATATTTGTGTGCTGCATGTTTTCTGCGTACACAAGCTCCTTATTGTTCTAATATTTGTCAATTTCCAGAACTCTTCATCTCAATGGGGTCTTTGTGGCCATAAACTAATCCAAGCTTAAAGCTCATTAATATTCTGCCTCAGTTTTTCACTTATTTTTTGCGATTTTTTTTAATGAATGCTTATTCATGCATCAACATTTAATAGCAAAAGAGATGAAATAATCATTTGAATAGTTATAACTTTCTATATAAAAGGTAGTTCTAACTTAAGTCCCGACAATTTAACTCGTAAATTGATTTTGTTATGACCTTATGTTGTAATATGGGACATTTGATTTCTTTGGTAACGAGTTAATCGAGCTCGATAAGCATGAGTACCAAACGAGTTTATCGAGCCCTAATCGAGCTCGAGCTCAACAAGTGAGGATGAGTAGTTAAACAAGCTTAATCGAGTCGAGCTCGAGCTTGACAAGTGACTATCGAGTCGAGTTCGAGCCAGGATAGTCGAGTTATATTCGAGTTCGAGCCGAGTCGAGCTCGTGTCATACTTAGTTGAGTCGAGTTCGAGCTGATCGAGCTCGAGCTCAACTTGGCTCGTGTTCAGCCCTATAGGCTTGAGAGGAACTTGGGCTCATGCAAGAGCCTAGGCTAAGTCTCCAATGTCTCATTAAAGATGGTTCTTGCCTTAAAAAGTCGAAAAATATGATTCTAAATATTTTCATACATAAACATAAAACCATAATTATTTCGTTTGTTATAAGAGAATATATTTCTTTCACCATTGGGTATGGAAGAAAATTAATCAACGAAATAAAGCACTCATTGGGGTTCCTAATCGAATGATTAAAAGAGAAAATAAACGTGAAATTACATGAAGATGCATTTTAACATGTACATATTCGTGAAAGGCTTTCTTAGGTTAGACAAATCTCAACCTCAAAAATCAACATAAGAATGAAGAAATCTCAACTCAAACACTCATTTTTTGCCGTGCATTTGCTCATTAATTAAAGAAAATTAGTACATCATGCATGAGCATCATCTCAAACATAAATGATGAGTAAAACAATATAACAAGCATATTTTTAAAAATAAATGTAGAAATAGAATTTATTTCGCCTTGCTCATACTCCCGGTGCACTCAAGAGAAGCTTTCGACTTCGGATAAGAAATTTTTAGAGCTTTCTTGCATGGTCATGGGGAGGTGGCAAGAGGAAATGAAAATAAATGAAAACAAGATGATGGCTACATACCTCGAATATAGCTGATATTAGAAATGAGCCTCCTCCTTTGAATGATCATAGGGTCGCCTCAGTTGAAGTTCCAAGATGATGAAGGTATCTCCCCAAGAGATCTCCTCGTGCTCCCTTAAAAAGTTTGAACTTGGAGAAGCTTGCTTCCAATGTTGGAGAAAATGAAAAAGAAAAGAAAAGAGAAATGGAAAGAAAGAGCTAAAGGAAAACTCTAGATTTTTAAGTGAGAAAGAACTAGAGGTTCCCCAAAGGTTAGCTCATGCCCAAGAGAGAAAATTGTGAGGTTATTTATAGAGAGTTTTGAAGTCAAAACTCAAAATTTCAATTTCTTTGAATTTAACAATATTTTCATGTGAATTTCAAGTATTTTTGAATGATTTCAATTTTTTTTTAAATAGGTTTTGACCAAGTGAGATTGGTCATTAGCCTGCAAGTACTCCTTTGGGGTGTGGGCAGGGCTAATGCCTACCCAACAGAGGCGGTTTTTAGCTGAAAATGGGGCCTACGTAGCATCAGGCCCGTGTTCGGCATGTTTGCGTATGTGCACAGTGCTGTCGTGCGTCGGGCGCTGTGCTTGGCACATCGGCATGTGGCAGCGCGCGATGCACGATTGTGCGTGATAGCGCATGATGTGCGCGACTGCATGTCTGGGTTTAAAATAAAAAACAAAATAAATAAGATAAATAAAAAGTGGTCTGTTCATAAAACAAAAAAGCATAAGACCATGTTTTAAATGTGTATAAAAATGGTTTTGTTACAAATGGATTGGTTGATTCTGAACTCGTTTTAAATCTGGATTGGGTTCAATTGATCACCGATGCATTGTAGTGAGTGATTTAAACTCAAAAACACATTTTGACATGAGAACGAGATATAAAACGAAAGGAAGGTATGTGCATGTGCGCATGGCACTCGCAACATCTAATTTTGTCATTTTTGTCCCAGCTTTGGATTTTGAGTTTGAAATTCTCAATTTGAATCTAGGCTTTGGTTTTGGATCTAATTTGGATTCGAGAGATGGATTTTGAATTTCAATCTTTTGTTTGGACTCCGACATGGGTCTAGAGATTTGTTTTGGATCGAATGGTCAAAAATTTATTCTGGGTGTAGGGTTGGGTAGAGGATCCAAAAACTAAATCGGAACATAGTCCTTTTTAAAAAAAATTGGGGTGATAACAGCCTTGTTGAAGTTGATAAATAAAGTCATAATTTTACATCTTGGAGAAAAGACTTGTGGAAGAGAGGGAAGGATCCCAACGAAAAAAGAGTAATTGGAAGACAAATGATTGTTGATTAGAAGAGAAATTTCTTTAAGAAAAAGACAATACAAAGAAAGAAAATTTATAAGCGAGAGAGAGTTTAAGGGAACAAAGATTTTAAGAGAATGAAAGAAATAGGGAGGAAAAACTAGAACGATAAATTTTAAAAGAAACATAAAGTGAGAGATTTTAAAATCAAGGAAAGAGAGAGAAAGATGTTCATGAGAGTGAGAGAGAGGTTAAAAAGGAAAACTTATAAAAAGAGAGATTTTTAAGATATATATATATATACATATATATATATATATATACAACATAAAAACTTATAAAAGAGAAATTTTAAAGTTAAAAAAAGAGAGATATATATATATATATATATAATATAATATAAAAACTTAAAAAAGAGAAACTTTGAAGTAAAAGAGAGAAGAAGAGATAGAGAGACGTAAAACATAAAAAATGATAAAAGAGAAATTTAAAAGTTAAAGAAAGAGAGAGAAAGAGGTTTAAGAGAGAGGAAAATAGGAAAACCCACAAAAGAGATATTTTTAAGAGATAGAGAGAGAGAGAGAGAAAGAAAGAGAAATGTGTATATATATAATTATAATATAAAGACTTATAAAAGAGGAATTTCAAAGTTAAAGAGAAAGATATTAAAGAAAGAGAGAGGGAGGGAGAGGAAAGTAGGAAAACTCATAAAAAAATATTTTAAGATATATATATATATATATCATATAAAAACTTATAAAAGAGAGATTTTAAGAAACTTCTAAAAAATGATATTATAAAGTTAAAGGGACAGAAAGATATAGAAAGAGATTTAGAGAAAGAAAGAAAGATAAAATTAAATAAATTTATAAACAGAAAGATTTTAAGTTAGGGAGAAAGAAAGAGATTTTAAAAGAAAACCAAAGAGAAGGAGATAGATATCTCAAAAGAGAGAAAAAAATATAGAGAGCAATTAGTAGGAGGGAGAGAAAGAATCATGACACAAAATTACTTAGCGATAAGGCTGGGCGTCGGGCCGGGCCACCGGCAGGCCGGCCCGGCAGCGGCCCGGTAGGCCCGACTACCTCCCCACTTCCCCCCTTCCTGTCTCCCTCCGGGCCTCCCCCTTCCCCTTCCCCCCTTGGCCCCTTCCGTCTGAGCCATCTCCCTCCCCGTTCCCCTTCCCCCCTTCCCGTCTCCCTCCGGCCTCCCCCTTCCCCCCTTCCTGTCTCCCTCCCTCCTTCCCGTCTCCCTCCCCGTTCCCCTTCCCCTTCCCCTCTCCACTCTCCCTCCCCCTTCCCACCTTCCGTTCGCGTCGTAGCACACCAGGCACGCCATCGCCGCCTCAACGGACATGCCGCTGACGATGGCCTCTCCTCCACTGGGTTGCCGGACGCCGTCACAGTCGCGACGAAGCCGGCGGTGGCTCCTGCGCCCCATCTCCCTCTCTCTCCTCCTCTCCGCTCGCTGCTGAAATCCGGCGGTGTCCATCCTCTCCTCCACTGGGTCGCCGAACGCCGTGACAGTCGCGACGAAGCCGGCGGTGGCTCCTGCGCCCCATCTCCCTCTTTCTCCTCCTCTCCGCTTCTGTGTCCATCCTTTTTGGGCCATCGGGTGTCGGCACGCCAAACGGGTCAGGCTGGGCCTCGTTTTCGGTGGACCGGCCCGGCAATATTACGGGCCCGGGCTTCAGGCCCGACGGGCCGACCGGGGCCGAGGAAAACCTGGCCGGGCCGGCCCGATACCCACCCTACTTAGCGAGGAGATATTTCAATTTCTAACACTCTTTATATATATATATATATATATATATATATATATATATATATATATATATATATAAGCTAAAATCAACAGATAATTTTGAGGATTTTTTACTTTAATCATTTTATGAGCCTGAAGAGGAACTTGGGCTCATGAGAGAGCCCAAAGCACCACCACTTTGCAGGCAGGGCAAGGCCTTATGAAAGGCGTGATGACATAACATTCGGGCGAAACAGGCCAAGCCGTAGTGAGACCACTCAGGGATCAATGGCCACTCCGACTTCACCTAGGTGCCCCACTTGTTCTCGTGTGCACCCCGGGAAGCCGTGCTATTGGGTGACTGGGGCTTGTTTACACTGTGGGGGAATGAGACACTTCATCAAGGATTGCCCCTTAAAAAAAGAAAGGGAATTGAAGAAGCCTGAGGCCGGTTCTTCTAGCACGCGACAGACGATTGGACGTGTCTATGCTACTACCGTGGAGGAGCTTCAGGCACACGACCTTGTTGAAGGTACCTTACTTATTGATTCTCACATTGCTAGAGTGTTGTTTGATGCAGGGGTGACCCATTCGTTTATTTCTTCGATTTGCTACTTCTCTAGAAGTGTCGGCTAGGAAGATGCCGTATGTTTTAAAAGTTGTTAGTCTTATGCATGCTCAAGAGTTGTGTCGTGAGTATCTACCTGAAGTGGATGTGGAGATCCATCAACATCACTTACCTGTACAGTTGGTGATCATAAGTCTCAGTGAATTCGATGTGATTTTGGGCATTGATTAGTTATATGTGCATTATGCCAATATAGATTGCAGGAAGAAGCAGATTCAGTTGTTGACTAGTGAGCTGCAACCGGTGGAATTCCATGCTCGTAAGGCCAGTCGAACTGATAAGATAATGGTGTCTGCATTGAAGGCTAAACGTTTGATAGAAAATGGAAGTGTTGGCTTCTTGGTCAATTTGTTGATCAATGAGGCTGAACCGGTGAGGTTGCAGGATGTTGCCGTTGTGAATGAGTACCCTGATGTGTTTCCTGAGGAATTGTCATGTTTGCCTCCAACGCGAGAAGTGAAATTCAAGATAGAGTTGTTGCCTGAGACAGCTTCCATTTCTAAGGCACCCTACCGTATGGCACCGGCAGAGTTAGAAGAATTGAAGAAGCAACTACATGAGCTCTTAGACAAGGGCTTCATCCGACCTAGTGTGTCACCGTGCTGTTTGTTAAGAAGAAGGATGAGACGATGCGTTTGTGCATAGATTACCGTATATTGAATCAAGTCACCATCAAGTAAGTATCCACTTCCAAGAATTGAAGACTTGTTTGATCAGCTTAAGAATGCAAAGGTTTTCTCCAAGATCGATCTGAGGAGAGGGTACCATCAACTCTTGATACGGGAGGAAGATGTTTTTAAGACTGCTTTTCGAACTAGATATGGGCATTATGAGTTCAGGGTCATGTCTTTTGGGTTGACCAATGCTCCCGCAGCGTTCATGGACCTCATGAATCGGGTTTTCCAAGACTACTTAGATCGATTTGTTATTGTTTTTGTTGATGATATTTTGGTGTACTCAGAGAGTGTGACAGAGCATAGAGATCACTTGAGAAGTGTATTGGGTCTTTTGCGCAAGCATCAGTTATATGCCAAGTATTCAAAATGTGAATTTTGGGTAGAGAAGGTAAACTTTCTGGGTCATATAATATCAAAGGATGGTATGTCCGTCGATCCAGCTAAGGTGTTACAGGACTGGAGGACGTCGTGCAGTGTAACTAAGGTTAGAAGCTTTTTGAGATTGGCAGGATACTATCGCAGGTTCATACAAGACTTTTCGAAAATAGCTACACCCATGACGAAACTATTGAGAAAAGAAGTGAAGTTTGTTTGGAATGAAGAGTGTGAGAAGAGCTTTCAAACTCTAAAGGACAAGCTTACTACTGCCCTTATTCTGACGTTGTCATCAGGTCGTTCTGGTTTTGTAGTGTACACGGATGCATCGGAAATTGGTTTTGGGTGTGTATTGATGCAATATGGCCGTGTAGTGGCTTATGCATCAAGGCAGTTGAAGACACATGAGCAACACTATCCCACTCATGATTTGGAGTTGGGAGCAGTTGTGTTCGCATTGAAGATGTGGAGACACTATCTCTATGGAGCAACATTTGAGGTGTTTACATATCACAAGTCTTTAAAGTATATATTCTCCCAAAAGTATCTAAACTTGAGGCAAAGAAGATGGATTGAGTACTTGAAGGATTATGATTTCACCATATCATATCATCCAGGCAAGGCGATTGTGGTGGCTGATGCTTTGAGCAGACAGGCTAAGGCAACCTTGTGCAGTATGTTGACTCGTTCTTGGACATTGTTGCAAGATTTGATAGCATGGCAGCCTCACCTAGGTGACGAGAACAGAGCGACAATGACTGCCTTAATACGGCACCCTCTGTTAGAAGAGTTGGTCATAAAGCAAAAGGAAGATCCTGACTTTGCTAAAAACATGGAAGAAAGTAAGAAGGCAGATTCTCTTTGGCATCAAGATGAAGATGGTTCGTTGCGGTTTCAACAAAGATTGTGGGTTCCTAAGGATGAAGGGGTGAAGCATCAGTTGCTGGATGAAGCTCACAAATCTAAGTTTTCTATACACCCTGGTAGTACAAAGATGTTTCAGGATATGAAGAGAAATTTTTGGTGGCCTGGAATGAAGCGTGAAATTGGCAGAATTTGCATATAATAACAGTTACCACTCTAGTATTGGGATGACACTTTTTGAGGCTTTGTATGAAAGGCCGTGCAGATCACCAGCTTGTTGGACCGAATTGGGTGATGGCAATATCGAAAACCCTTTAGTATTGCAACACTACACCGACCAAGTGCAATTGATAAGGAAAAAGTTGTTGACTTCTCACAGTGGACAGAAAAGTTATGCCGACATTCGACGTAGAGAGTTGGCTTTTGAAGTTGGTAATCACGTGTTCATAAAGATTTCTCCTACTAAAGGTATTTTTCGTTTTGGTGTAAAGGGAAAGTTGAGCCCGAGGTTCGTAGGACCTTTTGAGATCTTAGAGAAGATTAGAGAGTGGCATACAGATTGGCATTACCACCTGACTTGAGCCATGTTCATGACGTTTTTCATGTTTCCATGCTTCGAAAGTACGTACCAGATCCTACACATGTGATTGACTTTCAAGGTGTTCTAGTGCAAGATGTTTCGACAATGGAAGAAAAGCCGATTAGAATTGTGGATCAAAGAAAGCAAGTGCTTCGCACTAAGAGAATTCCTTTAGTGAAAGTGGAATGGCAGTACCATGGGTTGAAGGAGAGCACTTGGGAACTTGAGGAGGATATGCGGAAGAAGTACTCACATCTGTTTTTGCATTGAGGTATGATCTAATTTCGAGGACAAAATTTCTTTTAAGGAGGGTAGGAAAAAAATGTTTGAGTGTCAAAAGATCGGGGTGTGACAGTTTTGGTATCAGAGTCATGGCAAACCCCACCATGGATGTGAGTTAAAGCCTACCTGTGAAGTTGTGTTGCTCAGGTACGCACTTATTTGATTAAATTGTTATTGTAGTTTTGATTTTTCAAGTATAAGTACATAATGTGATCGATGTTTTGAACTTCGTGCTAATGCACATTGTGATTTGACTTGCGAGTTTGGTCTTAGGCGTGATTTGAGAATAAAGGTTCTTGTTTGTACAGATGAAATATCAACGTAGGGGTAAGAAGTGTGCTGAGCTGTCTACAGAGGCACAAAGGGAGCCAAGTCCGGCTCATTCTGATGTACATACCCCACATGATGACAGTACCTCAGGGCAACAGAATGCCCAGACTAGTGTGGGTGCCCAAACCCCACCGAGGTAGACTCCACCGGTGGATCAGCAGGCTATATTGCTGACAATGTTGTAGACATTGACCTCGCTAGTGCAGTCGATGGTTGGTAACCAGAGAAGCCAAGCATCTCCTATGGGAGACACCACTGCACCACCGAAGGAGAAAGCAACAACAGTGTCATTCAAGCATTTTATGTCGATGCAGCCGCCTGTCTTTACTGGAGATGGCAATCCAGACAAGGCAGAAGAATGGATTGAAGAGATTGAACGTATCTTTGAGGTTCTGACGGTGCCAGGAGGTGACAAAGTAAACTATGGCTCGTATATGCTTAAAGGTGATGCCAAGCGATGGTGGCAATCGACTCGAGAGATCCGGTTTGCAGACCATCAGACGATCTCTTGGAAGCAGTTTAGAGATTCGTTCTTTAGCACGTACTTCCCAGCACATGCCAGAAACAAGAAGATGCAAGAGTTTCTCGACTTGCAGCAAAATCAATTGAGCTTGGAGGAATATGTTACTAAATATCGACACTTGGAGGTGTATTGCCCGCACCTCTACACTACAAATGAGGCCAGAGCCGACAAGTTTATATATGGGTTGTGTGATGGACTTCGAGACAGAGTTATGTCTAGCAGACCTCGCGACTTGGACAAGGCAGTCACTGTGGCAAGACGCATGGAAGAAGATTGGGCTCGGACTCAGAAGGACCATCAGAAGAAAACTACCCAACACTCTCATGGTGGGCGTATGGCAGTCAAGCACCACCACTTTGCAGGCAGGACAAGGCCTTATGAAAGGCGTGATGACAGAACATTCAGGCGAAACAGGCCAAGCCGTAGTGAGCTCACATCCATGGTGGGGTTTGTCGTGTCTCCAATACCAAAACTATCACACCTCGACCTTTTGACACTCAAACATTTTTTTTTCTAAACATCAAACATCGATGTGCGACTGCACAAAAGTTCAAAAGAGATGAGCCAAGCAATTCAAAACAATGGGGCAACTTTTATTTATATAACAACTTTGTTTCATACAAAATCACATTTATGTGTATGACAAAAATGCCCCCAAACTGTATGATTGATGTCTAACAAAAACAAGACATCAATACAAATAAACCAAGACGCGCCGGCACTACATAAGAAAACAAAGCCCAAAACCTCCCCAGTAGAACGTGAGTGAAGCCATCCGATCAACCTGTTGCCCCGGGTCTGTCAAAACCTGAAAAAGAAACAACTGAAAGCTTAGCCTTCGCAGTATGGTAACAAGTCAGGAAAATACCAAACCCTCTTAGATAGGGCTCAAATAAGAGAACTAATATCAAAACCATTTATCATCATGTCGTGTCAGAGCACGACACGTAAGGGCCACTCAATGGCCACAGTAACACAATTTCAATCACATGCACATCAATCACATACATTCAATCATATACATTACATTTTCATTAACTTTAGTGAATTCATAGTTCCTGTGGGTGTAACACAGGCACATGCACACCATGGGCGGCCTACAGCTGAGAGACAACCCCCGTGGTGGCCCATAACAGTATGGATCCATTTCATCCGCTGCAGCGGTGAAGCACTCAATCTATCCTAAACAGTTATCAATTCTAGCATGCACATGCAAATGCGTCATTTTCAAAACAAACTACTAATAGCCTTTCAAAACAGTTCATGTTATATATCCAAGCATACATATACTCATTCACGAAACAATCAATCAATTCACATCACAATCCTATGATCCTGTGATCCTAGGAGCACACAATCACACATTTGCCCCTGGCAGGGATTTGCCTGGAATGTGCCCTGTGGCGCGCTCACAAACTCTTCAAAATGCCTCAAGCCTCGAATCTGGTAGCTCAAGGTCGACGGGACGTGCCCGGTGTTCCTGCAGACATAAACAAAATATAAGATTCCTACTAGATACCCAAACAATTCAAACAAATACAAAGCAACATCATTGAGGCACGTGTCATCGCCTCAAGAATGTGTCAACGGGCAGTGTCGACCTACAAGCCCTCCAATAGGCCACTTCGCAACTTCTTACCATTGCCACCCAACGTCAAAACCCAATGCTTCGCTTAATCCATCCTTAACACATTTCTCATTAACTTTCCTTTAGTTGAAGCATTTTCCCAACATGCACACCCCCTTCCTACCTACACATACCACCCGCGTCGACCAAGGTGCTCCAAGCGTTCCCAAAGATGGTCTTACGCTTCTCCACAACATCACTAACTCTACTATGCTTCCCTATTGCATCGAAAATCAACCTATCATGCTTAAAAAAAATCATGATAAACACGAATCATCGCTTCTCCCACATAATCCTACACTTTCCCCAAAAGCAAGGTCGCTTGCATGCATCCCAAACCATCAATTCTACCTTCTAGCATGCTCAAACAATAATTATACATGCTCCAAAGGAAAATATACAATAAAATGGGTTCAATTATGCCTTGCTCACCCCAAGTCAAGAGTCTAGGCTACTGCAATCCTTTCGGCAGCCACCTCACAAGTCTAAATGGTCCCCAAGCAGCTAAAATCCTTCAATGCCGCCACACCAAGGCCTTCTAATCACTGTTATGCGGGGAAGAACACGTCCCCCAAACTGGAATCCAATCAAACAGTGATAAAATCAGTAAAGAAGAGCGCTCGGTTGGGGAAAAATGGAAAAACAAATAGAAAATGGGGAGAAGAGCTCAAGTAGGGAACGTGAGGGTAGGGGAAAGGCGCTGACAAAAGAGATGGACAGAAGAGGGAGGGCGAGAGAGGAAGCTTACCCACGCTGCGGCCGTCGCCACTACCGCCACTGTCGTCGTCGCCGCCGCTGCCACACCGACCTCCGTCTCCTTCTTCTCTGCGCTGAGCTCCGGTCGTGGGTAAGGGAGAGACGCAGAGAGGAAACAAGGAGGAAGGGGAACGAGGAAGGGGAGACGGGCTCCGGCGTCGGGCTCCTTACGCGCATGGAGCTCGGGTCCAGGTCTGGACCCTGACCCGACCCGTTCTGCCAAAAAAAACCAAGTGTTACATCCTAAGTCTCTATAACCTCTTCGGAGATGGTTTTTAATTTTGAAATTATTTTAAAACAAGATTTAAAATATTTTATATATACGTAAAGATAATAATTATCACTGGACATTCCCAAAATGGGTACTATCATGTCGGGTGATTAGATATGTTGGCATTCCAGGCTTCCTTCTCCTTTCTGGGAGGGCCTATCCGAAAGAGAATCCAGTGCCTCTTGGTCGTGCTGAATAGGACAAATGGCCTCCATTGTTTGCTTCAAAACAAAACAATTAGAATTAGGCTCGGTCAACTGAAATGTGTATTATCCACATAAGAGATATTCCAATTGAGAAGGTCTATCAACCTGAGACGATGAGAAAGGTCTATCTATTTGATTTAGTTATTCAGTTAAACCAATGATTCGTTATTGGAGCAGATAGCAACAACCATTTCATTGGACATGCACATTTTTTATTTTTAATGGATCTACGTGTTTCATTAATGGAAATTATTTGATGTAGTGAGTAATAGGTTTTGGTTGTTCGCCATTCCAGAATTTTTGTTTAGGCAGTTCATACCATCCATACATAGTGTTTTGATCTAAGATTTCAATTGTTCCATGTTTCAGCAGTAGCATTTTCTCCATGGAGCTAATGTCCAAAATATGGAATAAACAAGTGTTTCCACGACTCTACCACCCAATCAATTATGTTCCACTTAATCCCTCTTTCACGGCCACATAACTTTCCGAGTAAGGAATGGGAAATCTTTCTCCTAGTGCATGAACCAAATGTTTCATTTCATCTGGGAAAAGCCATCTGTTTCTCAACAATATCTTTGCCATTTGATCCAATAGCATTCTGTTATTAGATAGGAACATATTTGATGAATACTGATAACTCTCAGATAGAGTATTAGACTGGAAAGATCCATTAGGGGCTGTTTGATGCATCGGAAATATGAAGTTGGAAAGAAGTTTTCAGAAACTTATTTCAGGAATTGAAGAAATGGAAACAAAATCCAGATTTTCAAAACCCCTTTGTATTTGTTGGATATGAGTTTATGTTCTAGGAAATAAAATTCTCAGTTTTGTAGGAATGAAAGATGAAAAAAGAGAATCATTGGATTAAGCACTGCTTTGAGAGCTCAATAGTTACTTTTTTCATTCTGAAAATCTTTTTCTACCCTAAGGGGTGGAAAAAAATTTCCGAAAAGAAATCTCTGAAAACCAACCCAACGGTTACCTTTTTCATCCCAAGTTTGATGGGCAAGAATTGTTTTTTTTTGAAATTTGAATTTTATTTCCAGTGCTACAGGAAATATCCTTCCCATCAAATGGGTCCTTAGATAATGAACTACTAGTATTAGTTCTAAGCCATCTGTGGAGATGAATCAAGAATTCAAAGTGCTTTTTTTGCGCATTCTTGATCAACCAGCGTTTATATATAGATGTAGGAGAATTTGTTTGGGAAGTAATAAGTCCCTTTGTCATCTCTTCATCTGCAAAAGATTCTCGACGTGAAAACACAGAGACAAAGGGCTGATCTTTGAATAGGAAAAAGAATTGATCTGCAGGGTCCCAAATGAATTGGCTTATTCGAAAAAACCCTTGTTCTTTGGAAGTTCTATCTCGTGTCTAGTACTGCACGGTTCCACTGCGCAAGAACTTCGAATCATTCTCTTGAAACTTATCCTCTTTATGATAAATCATTTGCTTGTTCCGAAATGATCTGACCCAATAGGAAAATCCCAATCCGTTAATTTCTTCATGGTCGTTCTAAGTTTAAAGTACAAATAAGAACCCCCTTCCTTACATGATTTCTTCTTCATATAGATAGATATAAGATCTATGGAGCAATTACTTAGAAGTACGTTTTGTGCAATATCCCTTCCTATTTGATAAAAAAGGATCTCATGATATTGAATGGATCTTACCTGGGATCGCAAATCACAAGTTTGTCTATGAAGAGCTGATCTAATTGTATTAGTGTATATAATTGATTTCTTTTGTGTAATACTAATTGATAGGACCTCATTGGTAAGTGCTACAAGATCTTGTGCATTGGAACATGGTTATGGATCTGAATCCATTAGTATGAGACATTTTCTTTTCCAAGCAGAATCCCCTAATATATGGAAGAATGAAAAAGTGCTTTCATTGTTGTGGAATAAGAAGCCTTCGTATCTTAATGCATGTATTTGATTTATTCGGAGCTATTAGAGCGGGATCCACTTTTTGGAAATATAAGTGAAAGTAATAACAAGAATATTTCTAGTGGAACATCTTTCACAATCCTTGGGGAGATGGTTCACTAATGGACTGAGGGATAAGTAATTCGACTCATTCACATATAGAACCTATCATTAAAATACCCCTAGAAGGTGGTAGGGCTAAGCGGAGCGAAAAGGGTTTTCCATGAGATGGGAAATGAGAAATATTAGCCCCACATAAGGTTTGTGAATAAGTAATAGTCTTATAATGAGCAAGGAATATCCGTCTTTCTGCTAAACAGGACCTATTGAACTCATAATTCATTAGATACCTTCTTTTCATGTCAACTGAGTATGGTAAGTAAATGGATCCCAGTTGTTCATTCATTTGATAACCAAGGTCATTCTTTGATAAATGATCACTATGAGTCCAACTCAATAGTTTTTGATCAATCCTTTTTTCTGTCGTTAACGTGGAGAACTGAACTAAGAATTATTTTTCTTCATGATCAATCCAATCATTGTTCATGTTTTTTCTTATCAATGAATAGATCACTTTACTTGTATGACTTAGATGTCTCATTTCTTGAAAAATTGATTGAATTGATGGGATTTGTTATGATACTTATGAGATAGATGATATTGATGAGATTGACATTCAAATCTTTCTCCTTAGAATGTATTGATTTGACCCCATAAGTGGACCACCATTCAATAGCATGTTGCCACCAGAAGCAAAACTCTATATTTCATATGATGGAAGTTGCCGGAGTATTGGGTGTTGCTCCGCTATGCAGTATTCATGGTGCTACCATAGAAAATACTTTATTCGAGTATGGTGATGGTGCAAATTCATTCCGTGCCTAGAACCCAACTCAAGCTGAAGAAACCTATTCTATGGTCTCTGCTAACCGCTTTTGGTCACAAATCTTTGGGGTTGCTTTTCCAATAAACACTCGTTACGTTTCTTTATGTTATTTGTACCAGTCAAAGGTTTATGGATGAGTGCTCTTGGGGTAGTCGGTCTGGCTTTGAACCTACGTGCCTATGACTTCGTTTCCCAGGAAATCTGTTCAGCAGAAGATCCTGAATTTGAGACTTTCTACACCAAAAATATTATTTTAAGTGAAGGTATTCATGCTTGGATGGTGGCTCAGGATCAGCCTCATGAAAACCTTATATTTCCTGAGGAGGTTCTACTCCATGGAAACGCTCTTTAATGGAACTTTAGCTTTAGCTGGTTGTGACCAAGAAACCACCGGTTTCACTTGGTGGATGAGGAATGCCGACTTATCAATCTGTCTGGTAAATTACTTGGAGCTCATGTGGCCCATGCCGGATTAATCATATTCTGGACTAGAGCAATGAGCCTATTTAAAGTGGCTTATTTCGTACCAGAGAAGCCTATGTATGAACAAGGATTGAGCTTACTTATTAATATATATTAAATATATTAATAATTAGTTCATAACTATTGTGTTTTGAATCAATTCCAATTTGAAAGAAAAATAAAATGCTCAGTGATAAAATCATTCACTTCATAGTATAAGGTTGGGAGGAAAATGACTGATCGGATGAGAATAAAGATAGTCCCATTCTACCAGTCAATGCTGACAACAATGCAATTTTTTTGTAGTAGGAGGAAAATCCGTTGACTTTAGAAATCGTTAGGGTTCGAGTCCCTCTATTCCCAATAAATGCCTAGTTTACGACCTAAACATTTATCCATTTTTTCGCCAGTGCTTCCAAATTAGAAGCGGGTCAAAATTAGATATGATATTCATTGGTCGACTCTTTGACAAACGGATCCTAACAGTTTCTCTCTTGCTTCAATTGCTAAAAGCAGTATATGTCCAAATGAACATAACCATAACATATGTATATGTATTATTTGTATACAAGGATATACAAGGAATCCCATTATTGAATCATTCATAGTTCATATCCCTTATAAATATAGGCTTAACAAAAATCCAAAGAAAAAGAATCCCAGGACTTGTAATGTTTCTTTAGTACCTTTAAATGAATTGACACAGGTCCATGTCCTCCAGTAGGATAATGTATAGAGGGCAGTATAGCTCAGCTGGTAGAGTAGAGAACTAAATCCTCATGTCACCAGTTCAAATCTGGTTCCTGGCATATGGTTAATGTATCGAAATGTATATAAACAAAAAGAAAATGAATATGGATCGGGATATAATACATATTCATTACAGTCATAATCTAGTAGCCATTTGTCGAGGTATCTACAACATACATCCCAATCCTTGTGGATCGGCAAAGGAATATATTCCTTCTTCTTTTTTGTTTGTCTCTACTATCCTTCCTTTGGCTCATGTTAATACTCCATACATATCCGAAGTTGTCTGAAAGATAGAAGTCTAGTCTGTTCAGAGAGGTGAGGGGTAGGAATAGAAAAGATCTTTTCCAATCAAGTACAAATCCAATCTTATCTCTTTCCATTTCTTAATTTTCCCATTTTTTTTGCGCCTTCCCACATTTTTTGCTTTCTGGGGCTCAACTAAGTGACGTGCACGGTACATAGTTCATGATGTACCTTTTGATTCATCCTATTGGCTCTACCCATCCCCCAATGGATATGATACTTTGCATTGCTTAGTGGGTAATATTAGTTTACTTGAATTAATTATATATAAATAAACCTCAACCCCCCCCCCCCCCCCTTTATCACAAATAATACAAATGACATGATAGTCCAGTTACTCTATCCAGATGAGAAAGAACAAAAAATACTCCTTCTTGAGCCTTGTAAGCTAAGATAAGTTTCTTATCATTCAATAAGCATCCGATAGTCAATAGAAATCAGGGGCAATATAATCCTTGCATAGGGGCCAACCAATCCAACTTTCGGGAAATTAATATTTATTTGATTTGACGAATGAGACCCAAAACTATTATAATTTTGACGCAACGAAAGAGTGGAAAATTACTTTTCTTTCTTTGTAGAAAGAAGATTTGGGAGACGAGTAATTTGTCCTGGAAACTTCCTTTTTTCTTCATTTATCCACCTTTGTACCCCTGCTTCCCACTTATGCATTTATTAGATATAGAATCTAATAGTATTGAGGCATTACATGCCATTTACCATGTGGCAATAAGAAACCTGGCATAATCACACTGAACTAAATTTTGTAAATTTTGATCCAATCATCTTCTTTTGCAATTCCATACTATTGCTATTTTCTAATCCGGAATATAAGTCATCTCTGGTATCTCGAAATAGTATAATCAAATGCAAGCAAAAAGGGGCTTTCCATGATTTTTTACTATGCATACACATAATATAATTCAGCTTTTTTGCCAACTTGATGATGAGGGATCCGTGGATCTAGAAATTTATTTCGGCTAATTGAACCTTCTCAAACTTTTTTTTTAAGAACCAAAAAGATTTGGGCCAGAATAACATATGCTAATAAGAACAAAAGACCTTGGATATGCAATGGATCATGAAGTACTATTTCTGCATCACCTTGACCAAAACCACCTACATTGGGATCACTTGTTAATGGCTAATCAAGCTTGATGTATTCACCTTTAGAAACAAGAAGTTCTAGTCCTGGAGGTATAAAGTCAATCGTTTCGTGCCCATTCGATACATCATATATGGTTATTTCATATCCACCTTTCTTTTCTTTACGTACTATTTTACTTACTATCCCTGATGCTGAAGCATTATAGACTATATTGTTACTCTTGCTACCATCAGGATAAATCTGACCCCTTCCCCTGTTCCCACTACATATATAGGATATTTTAAGAAGTGAACCTCTTTCTTAGTAGCGGGATCTGGAGAAAGGATGGGAAAGATGATTTCACTATATTTCTGACCAGGAATAGGGCCCACCACAATAATTTTTTTTATTAGTATTAGGACGGTGACTCTAAAAAGACAGATTACCCATCTTTTCTTTCATCTCGGCAGAAATACGATCAGGGGGAGCTGATTCAAATCGTTCAAGTAAAATGAGAACAGCCCCTACTTTCAAACCTCCCTTTTTACCTATTTCAGTTGCATATTGTAGGGGATTCTAACAACTGCCTCAAATACAGTATCAGGAAGCACAACTTGTGGAACCTCAATATCCACGGGCTTGTTAGCCAGGTGGCAATTAGCGCATACAATACGCCCAGTTGCTTCTCACTGATTTTCATAAATTTGCTGCACAAAAATGGGATATGCACCTGAAATAGATGCCCGAGTCATTACATATATCATCATCGATACAGAAATGCACTGAGTCATTTGTTCCTTTACCCAAGAAAAAGTGTTTCTATATTTTTGCATGGTCTAATCATTGATTCCAAAAATTTCTACAATAAATTAGGTTGGGAGTCAGTATAGTTCCCTATCCCTGATTCTGCCATTGCATGAAATATAGAAGTAATCTAATCCCCACGACGAGTCAAAGCATAAAGGAAGAGTAAGATTTTGAATGGTTTGTTTATACACAAAGTGACGTTACAATTTTCTTTATGTTGTGAGATTAAATCAGTTCTTCACTTGTTCAGTGAATGATAAATCACTACAAGTGAAGGAGATACACGGTTTAAAAAATAAAAGATCCAATATTTCAAAATTGTATCTAGAATGACTGGAAAAGTAGAAACAAGAGTCGAATATAATTTTCTCATTCCAAACAAATCCAAAATCTTTGTAGAATGAACCAATAGTTAGTTCCAAAGCGTGGGGTGAATGGAATCTAATACATAAATCGGTTAATAAGAGAATGGAAAAATCTTTTATTGTGTCCCTTAAGTTATAGAGGAATTCTTGAACCCAAGAATTAAAAGCGATAAGTTCTTCATTACCCAGAATAGAATATGCGCTTAGAATAGTGAAACAGGTTCTATTTGTCAAGAAATGCAAAATAATATGTATATGATCTTGCTTGTGCATTCTTACCAACTGTATCATTTCTTTGTGGATTCCTATACGAAGCTTTTGTATATGTGTCTCCGGATACTCCTTTATCATTTCATCCAAAAAGAACAGTTCTTCCAATTTTATGAATCCTTCTAGAATGTTCTTTCTTGAATATTATTCAAAAGAGTTTCGGATTGGCTGGTATTCCACCAGTTAGTCATCCAAGGTTCCATACTGTTATTAAAGAAGACAGAAATTCCTCAAGGAAGAAATACAATAGATGCAAGATATGGTAGGGGATTCAATGCTTTCTTTTTCATCACTTCCAATCCGTGAATTGTTAATGAACCTGATTCATTTGTTGACAATGTCTGATATTTGTATGATTTATGAAACGCGAGTTCTATAACAAGGTGTAGAACCTATGGATCTATTTTCAATTGTGTAATTTGTTTAGTCTTTGTCTCTAGAAATGGAATAAGGGTTAATTTATTTCGAATGCGGAGGTAATGAAATAGTAACCCCAGACATCTCAATCGGTCAATTTCGGATGAATTGCATGTTCAGGAAGAAATGGATTTTATTTCACCTTGCTCATGCTCCGGTGCACTCAAAAGTAGTTCTTGACTCCAAAGCGAAGATTTGTATAGCTTTCTCACATGGCCATGGGTAGATGATGAAGAGAAAAACAAACGAAAAATGGTTACATGCCTCTAAATATCTTGGTTGAAGAATGATGAGTCCTCTACTTCAAATGATCAAGAAGCCTTCAAAACGAGACACCAAGATGTTGATGAAGATCTCCAAGCATTTTCCATGTGCTTCTTTAAAAAATGAAGATTGAAGAATAGGATATAGTGCAAGATTGAAGAAAAAGAGGGCTAGAAGAGAGGAAAAATAGAGAAAGAGAGAACTTCAAGTGAGAAAGATTAAGAAGTTTCAACCTCAAAAATCCATGCAATAGAAAGGAAATCTCGTCCTACTTTTCATTCTCACCATTCATTTGCATGTGAATCAAAAAATCAATCAGCCATGCATAAAAATTATCATATAAACATAAGCAATGCATATATTCAATTAGTATAGAAGGAAAAGAAATACATTTTGGGCCTATTTGTATTGATAATAGAGGAAGAAATGAGATTGTATTTCACCTTGTTCATGCTTCCGGTGCACTCAAGTGTAGTTCTTGACTCCAAAGAGAAGATTTGTAGAGTTTTCTTGCATGGCTGTGGGGAGATGATGAAGTAAAAAACAAAAGAAAAATGACTATATATTTTTAAATATCATGGTTGAAAAAGGATAAATCAATTGCCTCGGATGATTAAGAAGCCTTCAAAACGAGACTCCAAGATGTTGATAAATCTCACCAAGGACTATCCCCGTGCTCCCTTGAAAATTGAAGATTGAAGAAGAGGATAGAATTCAAGGTTGAAGAAGAATAGCGCTAGAAGATAGAGAGAAGAGTAGAGATAAGGGAAAACTACTAAAACTTTAAGTGGGAGAGCTGAAGAAGTTCTCCAATAGTTAGTTCATACCCAATGATGATGATATGGGTGTTATTTATAGAAAATTTTGGAGTCAAAACCTAAAATTTAAACTTTTTTTAATTTCCCAAGATTTCATGCGAATTTCAAAAATTTTATGAATTCATTCTATTTTATTTTTATTTCCATAGGTTTTGACTAAGAGGGGTTGGTCTCTAACTCTACAAACACCATTTGGAGGGGTTGGCCGGGCTAAGCCCCATCCAGCAATGCCAAACCTGCCCCAAGGGGGGCAGTTTTTGTCCAAAAAATGGCCCGCCGAGGAGGCAATCCCTGCCTTGGAAGACACAAGCCATGTGCGGCTAAGGTTGGCCACACGTGCCATGCATGGCAGCGTGCTCGCCGCTGTGTGTCGCACTCTATGCAGCTTTGTCGAGTGTGCCTAGCGCTGCTGTGTGCCCATGCCCAGAGTGCACAACTGGGCCGTGCACGCGCAAGGGGGCAAAATGTCCCTGCCCTCTTAGATGAGTCCCACCTAAAAAAAATTGAAATTTATATTTTAAAATATATATTTTTGATGGACAAAATAATCTTTTGATAAAGTGAGTCCGGCTTCATTTTGGGTGATTCCGGGTCCATTGTAGGTATGGATTGATTCATTTAATTATATCCATGCATACTTCAAGTCACACGATGTGTAACCATTTAAGACAAAAATATCGTCACTTCATTTGTTCCCAATGCCACTTCCTTTTTCTCCTGCTGGATTTTCATGATTAGGATTGCCAATTTTTTAGGCACTTCCATGTTTTCAAAACATGAAGCCAAGTACTGTAATCACTAACCCAAAATATAAAATTCTAATAGTAGTTCCTACACCAAATGGTTCAAGTGAAGAATCATATCAATAGACTGGCCTGATATCCAAGATTCATTTTGAGTTCTCCAATTTTTTTTTTTTGCATTATTTAAAAGAATCATGAAAAAGAGAAGAAAAATGACCACATTATTTCCAAATAGAACAAAAAACACTAATGATTGATCATCAACATTAGATACATTCACCTGAAAGAAAACATCACTTTTTTTTTTACAACTACTCTAGGTCGACAAAAGCCCTTTAATAGAGCAAGAAGTAGAAGGAACTTGTCCTTATAAGAAACATGAAGTTAACCTATTTCGTGCAATAAGTGTTTGACTTCTACAAATAGTGTGTTTGCCCTTTCCGAGACCTAGAAGAAGATAAACAAAGTGGTTATGTTAACTCCCAATCCAAAAATTAGTATAAACATACATACATACATGCATGCATACATACATACATATACATACACATAAATAAATAAATAAATAATAGGTAAATTAATAAATTATATATATATATATATATATATATATATATATATATATATATATATATATATATATATATATATATAGAGAGAGAGAGAGAGAGAGAGAGAGAGATTTCGATATATAGAAAGTTCTTCTTTATGAAATTTGGAAACTATGTAAACCATTAACTAAAGGAAACATTTAGACCAGATAAATTTTTATGAATTTTTGGTTTGTACAACCTACAATATATTGGTTTTCTATGTGAATGAGTACGTGTGTGTGTATTGTCTATAGGCCCTCTTTTTGCAAGTGCTAGTCTACTTATGAGGTTAAACAGAGGATATTAGGTCAAATGATAAATTGAATGGTTATCTAGCCAAATAAGAATGATAGTTCAAATTATAGTTCTCTAATCTTTACTCCCAACTAGAGAGCTAGTCACTGATATGTTAGCCTTTGCTGGTACTGGTACATGTATATATAGTAGGAAACATGCTGGGGTTAGAAATTAATTCTCAACCTACACCTCGTTTCTTGTACTTACACTGTCCCGATGTAAAAAAAAAGGCAACCTACTTTCAGTTCAATCTGCAATTTTGAACGCACCTACTTATAGGTAGGTTATCCGGTTTCCAGTACTAAACACTTGGTTGTGTTTGTTGTGCTGGAATGTCCCTGTTAAAAGGGGATGAAAATTCAAATTGCAACTTCATCCCGGTTTCAATCAAACGTGGCATTGGTTTTCTTTTATCGCTGAACTTGAAACCATGATCAGATGGTTCCAGTTTGTTATATATATATATATATATATATATATATATATATATATATATATATATATATATATATATATATATATATATATATATATATATATATATATATATATATATATATATATATATATATATATATATATATATATATATATATATATATATATATATATATATATATATATATATATATATATATATATATATATATATATATATATATATATATATTTTGAGTTTTTAAACATTTTTGAAAGGGACTGTGAAATGATAATCTCAATCGTGGATTAGTATAAATTTCTTTTGCTTTTCTGCAAGGGGAAGAAGCATTAATGCAAGAGATAGGTCTTGGTGGCCATCTAAAAAATAAGAGATGCGATGGCCATCATCCATATACATTGACCAATCAAATTTTCAAACTCCAACATTTTCCGCGTTCTTGTATACACGTGAAGGTGTAAATCACGTCCATGTTGCAATTAAAATATACTTTAAAAGTTGAAACGGATTGTGCTACAATGAACAACCACCAGTCCATAATTTCTCGTGTCATAAATTTCAGTTTTTTACTATTACGAAGCAGTCTAGTTCATGAGTTTTAGAGTTTTGAATTTTGTGTCCCGATATATATAGATACATGCTTTACTTATTTAGCTAATTATAAGAATCATCTAAAAGTTTTTCATTTATGCACGAGAGCACGAGAGAGAGAGAGAGAGAGAGAGAGATGAACCCCAAACTGTCTTTGATTTATGATATCTTTAATTGTATATGCTTTTTCGGATATTCACATATTCAGATTCGAATTCCAATTCAAACTCGAATAAGAAAAGTTATATCTGAATCCGAATCCGAAATCTGATTTTACAATCTGAATCTAATTTTTATATTTATATCCAAATCTGAATCCGAATTTTGTCAATTTTCAAAATTTAATAGCATTAGGTATAGGATCTTTGTCTAAAAATCAACATGATTCGAATCCGATCGGACATTTATGTATCTCCAAATCCGAATCAGATTGGATGATGTTTATTAAATCCGAGTCCGATCCCATTTCTAAATCGAATACTAAATTTTTTTTTTCCTATCCGATTTATTCGGATCGAATCGGTCACATATCCAATTCAAATAGGATATATTGGAATCCCTACTTTGATTCATATAACCATAATGAAAGAACAATGAATAATAAAAGCAAAAGCTACTTAGAAATTAATGAGCAAAAATAGAAATCAGGTAGATGGGCCAATTAGGCTGCAAAAAACTAGTAGTTGCAACTTCAGCCATATCATATAATGTCAACACTTTGGAGGAGCAGATGGAGGAGGAGGCAGTTTCTGGTCGGGCTTCTGTCCATCTAAGACCACCCAGGCCGTTTTAAGGCCCTCCCAACCAGTGTGCACCTCTAGGTGACAGTGCATGAACCACACACCTGCCACCATCACAAGCAAACATTAATCGAAGAAGCTTGATTAGATTAAGTAAAATTAACCAGAAACTGTGACGACGACCATAGCAGGACCCAGCCCAGCTGGTTCCATACAAATCCTTTCCCCCCTCTTAAAAAGAGAAACAGTTAATTCTTCCTACCTGGGTTGTCAGCTAAGAACGGGACCTCCACTTGGCACTGCGATCGTGTTCCCCTCCATTGGGTCAACCAAATTAATGAATGAACTTCACGATTTAGTAACGTTGGAACACGTAACTGAAGGTATTCAGTAGCACGGCCTCACGCCCGTTAACAAACATTCCATGTGGTAACAAAGATCGACAACGTTACTGATGGCCATTTCATAACATACAGGTCAACGTTACAGATTCGCCTTGCCCGCGTTACAGAAGGCTAGGTCATGGTCGAACAACGGGTGTGTGGGAACACACAGTTTGATCTTTACCAACACGATTCCCGCGTTACGAAATCATTTATATTTTTGAAAAAAAAGAACGCACTAGTTATTACAACTTTTCTAGATACATTAAAACACACAATATAATAACATAGCAGGAGGCATTGAAGTAATTGATACCAATCAAACCTAAAAATACTACAAGTATAAAATAGGCAGAAAGAATGTATTAATAATTGACATATCAATTGTAAGGTA